>NW_026267084.1:0-19363 GCF_000147395.1 Oryza glaberrima | reverse complement strand
AAAAAGTTCAAAAAAGCCAAACATGATTTTGGACATATTGGAGTGTATTGGGTGCGTTCGTGTCAAAAACTCACTTCGTGGTTCGCGCGGCGAAGTTTTGTCATTAATGCCAATATTGGTATATATTGGCCCACACAGGTGCGATGTTTTTGACCGGAATGACAAAGTTAAAAAGCACCACAACATGATTTTTAGACATATTGGAGTGTATTTGGTGCGTTCGTGGCAAAAACTCACTTCGTGATTCGTGCGGCGAACTTTTGTCAATAAATGCCAATATTGGCACACGAGGGGGTGCGATGCGTTTGGCCGAATTAAAAAGTTCAAAAAGCCAAGACATGATTTTGGACATATTGGAGTGTATTTGGTGCGTTCGTGGCAAAAACTCACTTCGTGAATTCGTGCGGACGAACTTTTGTCAATAAATGCCAATATTGGCACAGGAGGGTGGCGAGGTTTTTTTCCAGAATAAAAAAGTTCAAAAAAGGCAAAACATGAATTTTTGGACATATTGGAGTGTATTGGGTGCGTTCGTGTCAAAAACTCACTTCGTGGTTCGCGCGGCGAAGTTTTGTCAATTAATGCCAATATTGGTATATATTGGCCCACACAGGTGCGATGTTTTGACCGGAATGACAAGTTAAAAAAGAGCACCACAACATGATTTTTAGACATATTGGAGTGTATTGGGTGCGTTCGTGGCAAAAACCCTTCGTGATTCGCGGGCGAACTTTTGTCAATAAAATGCCATATTGGCACACGAGGGTGCGATGTTTTTTTCCAGAATCAAAAAGTTCAAAAGCCAAAACATGATTTTTGGACATATTGGAGTGTATTGGGTGCGTTCGTGTCAAAACTCACTTCGTGGTTCGCGCGGCGAAGTTTTGTCAATTAATGCCAATTTGGTATATATTGGCCCACACAGGTGCGATGTTTTTTGACCGGAATGACAAAGTTAAAAAAGCACCACAACATGATTTTTAGACATATTGGAGTGTATTTGGTGCGTTCGTGGCAAAAACTCACTTCTTCGTGATTCGTGCGGCGAACTTTTGTCAATAAATGCCAATATTGGCACACGAGGGTGCGATGCTTTTGGCCGGAATTAAAAAGTTCAAAAAAGCCAGACATGAGATTTTTAGGACATATTGGAGTGTATTTGGTGCGTTCGTGGCAAAAACTCACTTCGTGATTCGTGCGGCGAACTTTTGTCAATAAATGCCAATATTGGCACACGAGGGTGCGATGTTTTTTCCAGAATAAAAAAGTTCAAAAAAGGCAAAACATGATTTTTGGACATATTGGAGTGTATTGGGTGCGTTCGTGTCAAAAACTCACTTCGTGGTTCGCGCGGCGAAGTTTTGTCGATTAATGCCAATATTGGTATATATTGGCCCACACAGGTGCGATGTTTTTGACCGGAATGACAAGTTAAAAAAGCACCACAACATGATTTTTAGACATATTGGAGTGTATTTGGTGCGTTCGTGGCAAAAACTCACTTCGTGATTCGTGCGGCGAACTTTTGTCAATAAATGCCAATATTGCACACGAGGGTGCGATGCTTTTGGCCGGAATTAAAAAGTTCAAAAAAGCCAAGACATGAATTTTTGGACATATTGGAGTGTATTTGGTGCGTTCGTGGCAAAAAACTCACTTCGTGATTCGTGCGGCGAACTTTTGTCAATAAATGCCAATATTGGCACAGGAGGGTGCGATGTTTTTTTCCAGAATAAAAAAGTTCAAAAAAGGCAAAACATGATTTTTGACATATTGGAGTGTATTGGGTGCGTTCGTGTCAAAAACTCACTTCGTGGTTCGCGCGGCGAAGTTTTGTCAATTAATGCCAATATTGGTATATAGTGGCCCACACAGGTGCGATGTTTTTGACCGAATGACAAAGTTAAAAAAGCACCACAACATGATTTTAGACATATTGGGAGTGTATTTGGTGCGTTCGTGGCAAAAACTCACTTCGTGATTCGGCGGCGAACTTTTGTCAATAAATGCCAATATTGGCACACGAGGGTGCGATGTGTTTTTTCCAGAATAAAAAAAAGTTCAAAAAAGGCAAAACATGATTTTGGACATATTGGAGTGTATTGGGTGCGTTCGTGTCAAAAACTCACTTCGTGGTTCGCGCGGCGAAGTTTTGTCAATTAATGCCAATATTGGTATATATTGGCCCACACAGGGCGATGTTTTTGACCGGAATGACAAAGTTAAAAAAGCACCACAACATGATTTTTAGGACATATTGGAGTGTATTTGTGCGTTCGTGGCAAAAAACTCACTTCGTGATTCGTGCGGCGAACTTTTGTCAATAAATGCCAATATTGGCACACGAGGGTGCGATGTTTTGTTCCAGATAAAAAAGTTCAAAAAAGGCAAAACATATTTTTGACATATTGGAGTGTATTGGGGTTCGTTCGTGTCAAAACTCACTTCGTGGTTCGCGCGGCGAAGTTTTGTCAATTAATGCCAATATTGGGTATATATTGGCCCACACAGGTGCGATGTTTTGACCGGAATGACAAGTTAAAAAAGCACCACAACATGATTTTTAGACATATTGGAGTGTATGGGTGCGTTCGTGGCAAAACAAACTCACTTCGTGATTCGCTGCGGCGAACTGTTGTCAATTAATGCCATATTTGGCACACGAGGGTGCGATGTTTTTGACCAGAATGAAAAAGTTCAAAAAAGCCAGACATGATTTTGGACATAGTGGAGTGTATTGGGTGCGTTCGTGGCAAAAACTCACTTCGTAAGTCAGTGCGGGCGAACTTGTTGTCAATAAATGCCATATTGGCACACGTAGGGGGTGCGATGTTTTTTCCAGAATAAAAAAGTTCAAAAAAGGCAAAACATGATTTTTGGACATATTGGAGTGTATTGGGTGCGTTCGTGTCAAAAACTCACTTCGTGGTTCGCGCGGCGAAGTTTTGTCAATTAATGCCAATATTGGTATATATTGGCCCACACAGGTGCGATGTTTTTGACCGGAATGACAAAGTTAAAAAAAGCACCACAACATGATTTTTAGACATATTGGAGTGTATTTGGTGCGTTCGTGGCAAAAACTCACTTCGTGATTCGTGCGGCGAACTTTTGTCAATAAATGCCAATATTGGCACACGAGGGTGCGATGCTTTTGGCCGGAATTAAAAAGTTCAAAAAAGCCAAGACATGAATTTTTGGACATATTGGAGTGTATTTGGTGCGTTCGTGGCAAAAACTCACTTCGTGATTCGTGCGGCGAACTTTTGTCAATAAATGCCAATATTGGCACACGAGGGTGCGATGTTTTTTCCAGAATAAAAAAGTTCAAAAAAGGCAAAACATGATTTTTGGACATATTGGAGTGTATTGGGGGTGCGTTCGTGTCAAAAACTCACTTCGTGGTTTCGCGCGGCGAAAGTTTTGTCAATTAATGCCAATATTGGTATATATTGGCCCACACAGGTGCGATGTTTTTGACCGGAATGACAAAGTTAAAAAAGCACCACAACATGATTTTTAGACATATTGGAGTGTATTTGGTGCGTTCGTGGCAAAAAACTCACTTCGTGATTCGTGCGGCGAACTTTTGTCAATAAATGCCAATATTGGCACACGAGGGTGCGATGCTTTTGGCCGGAATTAAAAAGTTCAAAAAGCCAAGACATGAATTTTTGGACATATTGGAGTGTATTTGGTGCGTTCGTGGCAAAAACTCACTTCGTATTCGTGCGGCGAACTTTTGTCAATAAATGCCAATATTGGCACACGAGGGTGCGATGTTTTTTTCCAGAATAAAAAAGTTCAAAAAGGCAAAACATGATTTTTGGACATATTGGAGTGTATTGGGTGCGTTTCGTGTCAAAAACTCACTTCGTGGTTCGCGCGGCGAAGTTTTGTCAATTAATGCCAATATTGGTATATATTGGCCCACACAGGTGCGATGTTTTTGACCGGAATGACAAAGTTAAAAAAGCACCACAACATGATTTTTAGACATATTGGAGTGTATTTGGTGCGTTCGTGGCAAAAACTCACTTCGTGATTCGTGCGGCGAACTTTTGTCAATAAATGCCAATATTGGCACACGAGGGTGCGATGTTTTTTCCAGAATAAAAAAGTTCAAAAAAGGCAAACATGATTTTTGGACATATTGGAGTGTATTGGGTGCGTTCGTGTCAAAAACTCACTTCGTGGTTCGCGCGGCGAAGTTTTGTCAATTAATGCCAATATTGGTATATATTGGCCCACACAGGTGCGATGTTTTTGACCGGAATGACAAAGTTAAAAAAGCACCACAACATGATTTTTAGACATATTGGAGTGTATTTGGTGCGTTCGTGGCAAAAACTCACTTCGTGATTCGTGCGGCGAACTTTTGTCAATAAATGCCAATATTGGCACACGAGGGTGCGATGTTTTTTTTCCAGAATAAAAAGTTCAAAAAGGCAAAACATGATTTTGGACATATTGGAGTGTATTGGGTGCGTTCGTGTCAAAAACTCACTTCGTGGTTCGCGCGGCGAAGTTTTGTCAATTAATGCCAATATTGGTATATATTGGCCCACACAGGTGCGATGTTTTTGACCGGAATGACAAAGTTAAAAAAGCACCACAACATGATTTTTAGACATATTGGAGTGTATTTGGTGCGTTCGTGGCAAAAACTCACTTCGTGATTCGTGCGGCGAACTTTTGTCAATAAATGCCAATATTGGCACACGAGGGTGCGATGCTTTTGGCCGGAATTAAAAAGTTCAAAAAAGCCAAGACATGAATTTTTGGACATATTGGAGTGTATTTGGTGCGTTCGTGGCAAAAACTCACTTCGTGATTCGTGCGGCGAACTTTTGTCAATAAATGCCAATATTGGCACACGAGGGTGCGATGTTTTTTTCCAGAATAAAAAAGTTCAAAAAAGGCAAAACATGATTTTTGGACATATTGGAGTGTATTGGGTGCGTTCGTGTCAAAAACTCACTTCGTGGTTCGCGCGGCGAAGTTTTGTCAATTAATGCCAATATTGGTATATATTGGCCCACACAGGTGCGATGTTTTTGACCGGAATGACAAAGTTAAAAAAGCACCACAACATGATTTTTAGACATATTGGAGTGTATTTGGTGCGTTCGTGGCAAAAACTCACTTCGTGATTCGTGCGGCGAACTTTTGTCAATAAATGCCAATATTGGCACACGAGGGTGCGATGTTTTTTTCCAGAATAAAAAAGTTCAAAAAAGGCAAAACATGATTTTTGGACATATTGGAGTGTATTGGGTGCGTTCGTGTCAAAAACTCACTTCGTGGTTCGCGCGGCGAAGTTTTGTCAATTAATGCCAATATTGGTATATATTGGCCCACACAGGTGCGATGTTTTTGACCGGAATGACAAAGTTAAAAAAGCACCACAACATGATTTTTAGACATATTGGAGTGTATTTGGTGCGTTCGTGGCAAAAACTCACTTCGTGATTCGTGCGGCGAACTTTTGTCAATAAATGCCAATATTGGCACACGAGGGTGCGATGTTTTTTTCCAGAATAAAAAAGTTCAAAAAAGGCAAAACATGATTTTTGGACATATTGGAGTGTATTGGGTGCGTTCGTGTCAAAAACTCACTTCGTGGTTCGCGCGGCGAAGTTTTGTCAATTAATGCCAATATTGGTATATATTGGCCCACACAGGTGCGATGTTTTTGACCGGAATGACAAAGTTAAAAAAGCACCACAACATGATTTTTAGACATATTGGAGTGTATTTGGTGCGTTCGTGGCAAAAACTCACTTCGTGATTCGTGCGGCGAACTTTTGTCAATAAATGCCAATATTGGCACACGAGGGTGCGATGTTTTTTTCCAGAATAAAAAAGTTCAAAAAAGGCAAAACATGATTTTTGGACATATTGGAGTGTATTGGGTGCGTTCGTGTCAAAAACTCACTTCGTGGTTCGCGCGGCGAAGTTTTGTCAATTAATGCCAATATTGGTATATATTGGCCCACACAGGTGCGATGTTTTTGACCGGAATGACAAAGTTAAAAAAGCACCACAACATGATTTTTAGACATATTGGAGTGTATTTGGTGCGTTCGTGGCAAAAACTCACTTCGTGATTCGTGCGGCGAACTTTTGTCAATAAATGCCAATATTGGCACACGAGGGTGCGATGCTTTTGGCCGGAATTAAAAAGTTCAAAAAAGCCAAGACATGAATTTTTGGACATATTGGAGTGTATTTGGTGCGTTCGTGGCAAAAACTCACTTCGTCATTCGTGCGGCGAACTTTTGTCAATAAATGCCAATATTGGCACACGAGGGTGCGATGTTTTTTTCCAGAATAAAAAAGTTCAAAAAAGGCAAAACATGATTTTTGGACATATTGGAGTGTATTGGGTGCGTTCGTGTCAAAACTCACTTCGTGGTTCGCGCGGCGAAGTTTTGTCAATTAATGCCAATATTGGTATATATTGGCCCACACAGGTGCGATGTTTTTGACCGGAATGACAAAGTTAAAAAAGCACCACAACATGATTTTTAGACATATTGGAGTGTATTTGGTGCGTTCGTGGCAAAAACTCACTTCGTGATTCGTGCGGCGAACTTTTGTCAATAAATGCCAATATTGGCACACGAGGGTGCGATGCTTTTGGCCGGAATTAAAAAGTTCAAAAAAGCCAAGACATGAATTTTTGGACATATTGGAGTGTATTTGGTGCGTTCGTGGCAAAAACTCACTTCGTGATTCGTGCGGCGAACTTTTGTCAATAAATGCCAATATTGGCACACGAGGGTGCGATGTTTTTTTCCAGAATAAAAAAGTTCAAAAAGGCAAAACATGATTTTTGGACATATTGGAGTGTATTGGGTGCGTTCGTGTCAAAAACTCACTTCGTGGTTCGCGCGGCGAAGTTTTGTCAATTAATGCCAATATTGGTATATATTGGCCCACACAGGTGCGATGTTTTTGACCGGAATGACAAAGTTAAAAAAGCACCACAACATGATTTTTAGACATATTGGAGTGTATTTGGTGCGTTCGTGGCAAAAACTCACTTCGTGATTCGTGCGGCGAACTTTTGTCAATAAATGCCAATATTGGCACACGAGGGTGCGATGTTTTTTCCAGAATAAAAAAGTTCAAAAAAGGCAAAACATGATTTTTGGACATATTGGAGTGTATTGGGTGCGTTCGTGTCAAAAACTCACTTCGTGGTTCGCGCGGCGAAGTTTTGTCAATTAATGCCAATATTGGTATATATTGGCCCACACAGGTGCGATGTTTTTGACCGGAATGACAAAGTTAAAAAAGCACCACAACATGATTTTTAGACATATTGGAGTGTATTTGGTGCGTTCGTGGCAAAAACTCACTTCGTGATTCGTGCGGCGAACTTTTGTCAATAAATGCCAATATTGGCACACGAGGGTGCGATGCTTTTGGCCGGAATTAAAAAGTTCAAAAAAGCCAAGACATGAATTTTTGGACATATTGGAGTGTATTTGGTGCGTTCGTGGCAAAAACTCACTTCGTGATTCGTGCGGCGAACTTTTGTCAATAAATGCCAATATTGGCACACGAGGGTGCGATGTTTTTTTTCCAGAATAAAAAAGTTCAAAAAAGGCAAAACATGATTTTTGGACATATTGGAGTGTATTGGGTGCGTTCGTGTCAAAAACTCACTTCGTGGTTCGCGCGGCGAAGTTTTGTCAATTAATGCCAATATTGGTATATATTGGCCCACACAGGTGCGATGTTTTTGACCGGAATGACAAAGTTAAAAAAGCACCACAACATGATTTTTAGACATATTGGAGTGTATTTGGTGCGTTCGTGGCAAAAACTCACTTCGTGATTCGTGCGGCGAACTTTTGTCAATAAATGCCAATATTGGCACACGAGGGTGCGATGTTTTTTTCCAGAATAAAAAAGTTCAAAAAAGGCAAAACATGATTTTTGGACATATTGGAGTGTATTGGGTGCGTTCGTGTCAAAAACTCACTTCGTGGTTCGCGCGGCGAAGTTTTGTCAATTAATGCCAATATTGGTATATATTGGCCCACACAGGTGCGATGTTTTTGACCGGAATGACAAAGTTAAAAAAGCACCACAACATGATTTTTAGACATATTGGAGTGTATTTGGTGCGTTCGTGGCAAAAACTCACTTCGTGATTCGTGCGGCGAACTTTTGTCAATAAATGCCAATATTGGCACACGAGGGTGCGATGCTTTTGGCCGGAATTAAAAAGTTCAAAAAAGCCAAGACATGAATTTTTGGACATATTGGAGTGTATTTGGTGCGTTCGTGGCAAAAACTCACTTCGTCGATTCGTGCGGCGAACTTTTGTCAATAAATGCCAATATTGGCACACGAGGGTGCGATGTTTTTTTTCCAGAATAAAAAAGTTCAAAAAAGGCAAAACATGATTTTTGGACATATTGGAGTGTATTGGGTGCGTTCGTGTCAAAAACTCACTTCGTGGTTCGCGCGGCGAAGTTTTGTCAATTAATGCCAATATTGGTATATATTGGCCCACACAGGTGCGATGTTTTTGACCGGAATGACAAAGTTAAAAAAGCACCACAACATGATTTTTAGACATATTGGAGTGTATTTGGTGCGTTCGTGGCAAAAACTCACTTCGTGATTCGTGCGGCGAACTTTTGTCAATAAATGCCAATATTGGCACACGAGGGTGCGATGTTTTTTTCCAGAATAAAAAAGTTCAAAAAAGGCAAAACATGATTTTTGGACATATTGGAGTGTATTGGGTGCGTTCGTGTCAAAAACTCACTTCGTGGTTCGCGCGGCGAAGTTTTGTCAATTAATGCCAATATTGGTATATATTGGCCCACACAGGTGCGATGTTTTTGACCGGAATGACAAAGTTAAAAAAGCACCACAACATGATTTTTAGACATATTGGAGTGTATTTGGTGCGTTCGTGGCAAAAACTCACTTCGTGATTCGTGCGGCGAACTTTTGTCAATAAATGCCAATATTGGCACACGAGGGTGCGATGTTTTTTTCCAGAATAAAAAAGTTCAAAAAAGGCAAAACATGATTTTTGGACATATTGGAGTGTATTGGGTGCGTTCGTGTCAAAAACTCACTTCGTGGTTCGCGCGGCGAAGTTTTGTCAATTAATGCCAATATTGGTATATATTGGCCCACACAGGTGCGATGTTTTTGACCGGAATGACAAAGTTAAAAAAGCACCACAACATGATTTTTAGACATATTGGAGTGTATTTGGTGCGTTCGTGGCAAAAACTCACTTCGTGATTCGTGCGGCGAACTTTTGTCAATAAATGCCAATATTGGCACACGAGGGTGCGATGTTTTTTTCCAGAATAAAAAAGTTCAAAAAAGGCAAAACATGATTTTTGGACATATTGGAGTGTATTGGGTGCGTTCGTGTCAAAAACTCACTTCGTGGTTCGCGCGGCGAAGTTTTGTCAATTAATGCCAATATTGGTATATATTGGCCCACACAGGTGCGATGTTTTTGACCGGAATGACAAAGTTAAAAAAGCACCACAACATGATTTTTAGACATATTGGAGTGTATTTGGTGCGTTCGTGGCAAAAACTCACTTCGTGATTCGTGCGGCGAACTTTTGTCAATAAATGCCAATATTGGCACACGAGGGTGCGATGCTTTTGGCCGGAATTAAAAAGTTCAAAAAAGCCAAGACATGAATTTTTGGACATATTGGAGTGTATTTGGTGCGTTCGTGGCAAAAACTCACTTCGTGATTCGTGCGGCGAACTTTTGTCAATAAATGCCAATATTGGCACACGAGGGTGCGATGTTTTTTTCCAGAATAAAAAAGTTCAAAAAGGCAAAACATGATTTTTGGACATATTGGAGTGTATTGGGTGCGTTCGTGTCAAAAACTCACTTCGTGGTTCGCGCGGCGAAGTTTTGTCAATTAATGCCAATATTGGTATATATTGGCCCACACAGGTGCGATGTTTTTGACCGGAATGACAAAGTTAAAAAAGCACCACAACATGATTTTTAGACATATTGGAGTGTATTTGGTGCGTTCGTGGCAAAAACTCACTTCGTGATTCGTGCGGCGAACTTTTGTCAATAAATGCCAATATTGGCACACGAGGGTGCGATGCTTTTGGCCGGAATTAAAAAGTTCAAAAAGCCAAGACATGAATTTTTGGACATATTGGAGTGTATTTGGTGCGTTCGTGGCAAAAACTCACTTCGTGATTCGTGCGGCGAACTTTTGTCAATAAATGCCAATATTGGCACACGAGGGTGCGATGTTTTTTTTCCAGAATAAAAAGTTCAAAAAAGGCAAAACATGATTTTTGGACATATTGGAGTGTATTGGGTGCGTTCGTGTCAAAAACTCACTTCGTGGTTCGCGCGGCGAAGTTTTGTCAATTAATGCCAATATTGGTATATATTGGCCCACACAGGTGCGATGTTTTTGACCGGAATGACAAAGTTAAAAAAGCACCACAACATGATTTTTAGACATATTGGAGTGTATTTGGTGCGTTCGTGGCAAAAACTCACTTCGTGATTCGTGCGGCGAACTTTTGTCAATAAATGCCAATATTGGCACACGAGGGTGCGATGTTTTTTTTCCAGAATAAAAAAGTTCAAAAAAGGCAAAACATGATTTTTGGACATATTGGAGTGTATTGGGTGCGTTCGTGTCAAAAACTCACTTCGTGGTTCGCGCGGCGAAGTTTTGTCAATTAATGCCAATATTGGTATATATTGGCCCACACAGGTGCGATGTTTTTGACCGGAATGACAAAGTTAAAAAAGCACCACAACATGATTTTTAGACATATTGGAGTGTATTTGGTGCGTTCGTGGCAAAAACTCACTTCGTGATTCGTGCGGCGAACTTTTGTCAACAAATGCCAATATTGGCACACGAGGGTGCGATGTTTTTTTCCAGAATAAAAAAGTTCAAAAAAGGCAAAACATGATTTTTGGACATATTGGAGTGTATTGGGTGCGTTCGTGTCAAAAACTCACTTCGTGGTTCGCGCGGCGAAGTTTTGTCGATTAATGCCAATATTGGTATATATTGGCCCACACAGGTGCGATGTTTTTGACCGGAATGACAAAGTTAAAAAAGCACCACAACATGATTTTTAGACATATTGGAGTGTATTTGGTGCGTTCGTGGCAAAAACTCACTTCGTGATTCGTGCGGCGAACTTTTGTCAATAAATGCCAATATTGGCACACGAGGGTGCGATGCTTTTGGCCGGAATTAAAAAGTTCAAAAAAGCCAAGACATGAATTTTTGGACATATTGGAGTGTATTTGGTGCGTTCGTGGCAAAAACTCACTTCGTGATTCGTGCGGCGAACTTTTGTCAATAAATGCCAATATTGGCACACGAGGGTGCGATGTTTTTTTCCAGAATAAAAAAGTTCAAAAAAGGCAAAACATGATTTTTGGACATATTGGAGTGTATTGGGTGCGTTCGTGTCAAAAACTCACTTCGTGGTTCGCGCGGCGAAGTTTTGTCAATTAATGCCAATATTGGTATATATTGGCCCACACAGGTAGCGATGTTTTTGACCGGAATGACAAAGTTAAAAAAGCACCACAACATGATTTTTAGACATATTGGAGTGTATTTGGTGCGTTCGTGGCAAAAACTCACTTCGTGATTCGTGCGGCGAACTTTTGTCAATAAATGCCAATATTGGCACACGAGGGTGCGATGTTTTTTTCCAGAATAAAAAAGTTCAAAAAAGGCAAAACATGATTTTTGGACATATTGGAGTGTATTGGGTGCGTTCGTGTCAAAAACTCACTTCGTGGTTCGCGCGGCGAAGTTTTGTCGATTAATGCCAATATTGGTATATATTGGCCCACACAGGTGCGATGTTTTTGACCGGAATGACAAAGTTAAAAAAGCACCACAACATGATTTTTAGACATATTGGAGTGTATTTGGTGCGTTCGTGGCAAAAACTCACTTCGTGATTCGTGCGGCGAACTTTTGTCAATAAATGCCAATATTGGCACACGAGGGTGCGATGCTTTTGGCCGGAATTAAAAAGTTCAAAAAAGCCAAGACATGAATTTTTGGACATATTGGAGTGTATTTGGTGCGTTCGTGGCAAAAACTCACTTCGTGATTCGTGCGGCGAACTTTTGTCAATAAATGCCAATATTGGCACACGAGGGTGCGATGTTTTTTTCCAGAATAAAAAAGTTCAAAAAAGGCAAAACATGATTTTTGGACATATTGGAGTGTATTGGGTGCGTTCGTGTCAAAAACTCACTTCGTGGTTCGCGCGGCGAAGTTTTGTCAATTAATGCCAATATTGGTATATATTGGCCCACACAGGTGCGATGTTTTTGACCGGAATGACAAAGTTAAAAAAGCACCACAACATGATTTTTAGACATATTGGAGTGTATTTGGTGCGTTCGTGGCAAAAACTCACTTCGTGATTCGTGCGGCGAACTTTTGTCAATAAATGCCAATATTGGCACACGAGGGTGCGATGTTTTTTTCCAGAATAAAAAAGTTCAAAAAAGGCAAAACATGATTTTTGGACATATTGGAGTGTATTGGGTGCGTTCGTGTCAAAAACTCACTTCGTGGTTCGCGCGGCGAAGTTTTGTCAATTAATGCCAATATTGGTATATATTGGCCCACACAGGTGCGATGTTTTTGACCGGAATGACAAAGTTAAAAAAGCACCACAACATGATTTTTAGACATATTGGAGTGTATTTGGTGCGTTCGTGGCAAAAACTCACTTCGTGATTCGTGCGGCGAACTTTTGTCAATAAATGCCAATATTGGCACACGAGGGTGCGATGTTTTTTTCCAGAATAAAAAAGTTCAAAAAAGGCAAAACATGATTTTTGGACATATTGGAGTGTATTGGGTGCGTTCGTGTCAAAAACTCACTTCGTGGTTCGCGCGGCGAAGTTTTGTCAATTAATGCCAATATTGGTATATATTGGCCCACACAGGTGCGATGTTTTTGACCGGAATGACAAAGTTAAAAAAGCACCACAACATGATTTTTAGACATATTGGAGTGTATTTGGTGCGTTCGTGGCAAAAACTCACTTCGTGATTCGTGCGGCGAACTTTTGTCAATAAATGCCAATATTGGCACACGAGGGTGCGATGTTTTTTTCCAGAATAAAAAAGTTCAAAAAAGGCAAAACATGATTTTTGGACATATTGGAGTGTATTGGGTGCGTTCGTGTCAAAAACTCACTTCGTGGTTCGCGCGGCGAAGTTTTGTCAATTAATGCCAATATTGGTATATATTGGCCCACACAGGTGCGATGTTTTTGACCGGAATGACAAAGTTAAAAAAGCACCACAACATGATTTTTAGACATATTGGAGTGTATTTGGTGCGTTCGTGGCAAAAACTCACTTCGTGATTCGTGCGGCGAACTTTTGTCAATAAATGCCAATATTGGCACACGAGGGTGCGATGCTTTTGGCCGGAATTAAAAAGTTCAAAAAAGCCAAGACATGAATTTTTGGACATATTGGAGTGTATTTGGTGCGTTCGTGGCAAAAACTCACTTCGTCATTCGTGCGGCGAACTTTTGTCAATAAATGCCAATATTGGCACACGAGGGTGCGATGTTTTTTTTCCAGAATAAAAAAGTTCAAAAAAGGCAAAACATGATTTTTGGACATATTGGAGTGTATTGGGTGCGTTCGTGTCAAAAACTCACTTCGTGGTTCGCGCGGCGAAGTTTTGTCAATTAATGCCAATATTGGTATATATTGGCCCACACAGGTGCGATGTTTTTGACCGGAATGACAAAGTTAAAAAAGCACCACAACATGATTTTTAGACATATTGGAGTGTATTTGGTGCGTTCGTGGCAAAAACTCACTTCGTGATTCGTGCGGCGAACTTTTGTCAATAAATGCCAATATTGGCACACGAGGGTGCGATGCTTTTGGCCGGAATTAAAAAGTTCAAAAAAGCCAAGACATGAATTTTTGGACATATTGGAGTGTATTTGGTGCGTTCGTGGCAAAAACTCACTTCGTGATTCGTGCGGCGAACTTTTGTCAATAAATGCCAATATTGGCACACGAGGGTGCGATGTTTTTTTCCAGAATAAAAAAGTTCAAAAAAGGCAAAACATGATTTTTGGACATATTGGAGTGTATTGGGTGCGTTCGTGTCAAAAACTCACTTCGTGGTTCGCGCGGCGAAGTTTTGTCAATTAATGCCAATATTGGTATATATTGGCCCACACAGGTGCGATGTTTTTGACCGGAATGACAAAGTTAAAAAAGCACCACAACATGATTTTTAGACATATTGGAGTGTATTTGGTGCGTTCGTGGCAAAAACTCACTTCGTGATTCGTGCGGCGAACTTTTGTCAATAAATGCCAATATTGGCACACGAGGGTGCGATGTTTTTTTCCAGAATAAAAAAGTTCAAAAAAGGCAAAACATGATTTTTGGACATATTGGAGTGTATTGGGTGCGTTCGTGTCAAAAACTCACTTCGTGGTTCGCGCGGCGAAGTTTTGTCAATTAATGCCAATATTGGTATATATTGGCCCACACAGGTGCGATGTTTTTGACCGGAATGACAAAGTTAAAAAAGCACCACAACATGATTTTTAGACATATTGGAGTGTATTTGGTGCGTTCGTGGCAAAAACTCACTTCGTGATTCGTGCGGCGAACTTTTGTCAATAAATGCCAATATTGGCACACGAGGGTGCGATGTTTTTTTCCAGAATAAAAAAGTTCAAAAAAGGCAAAACATGATTTTTGGACATATTGGAGTGTATTGGGTGCGTTCGTGTCAAAAACTCACTTCGTGGTTCGCGCGGCGAAGTTTTGTCAATTAATGCCAATATTGGTATATATTGGCCCACACAGGTGCGATGTTTTTGACCGGAATGACAAAGTTAAAAAAGCACCACAACATGATTTTTAGACATATTGGAGTGTATTTGGTGCGTTCGTGGCAAAAACTCACTTCGTGATTCGTGCGGCGAACTTTTGTCAATAAATGCCAATATTGGCACACGAGGGTGCGATGTTTTTTTCCAGAATAAAAAAGTTCAAAAAAGGCAAAACATGATTTTTGGACATATTGGAGTGTATTGGGTGCGTTCGTGTCAAAAACTCACTTCGTGGTTCGCGCGGCGAAGTTTTGTCAATTAATGCCAATATTGGTATATATTGGCCCACACAGGTGCGATGTTTTTGACCGGAATGACAAAGTTAAAAAAGCACCACAACATGATTTTTAGACATATTGGAGTGTATTTGGTGCGTTCGTGGCAAAAACTCACTTCGTGATTCGTGCGGCGAACTTTTGTCAATAAATGCCAATATTGGCACACGAGGGTGCGATGTTTTTTTCCAGAATAAAAAAGTTCAAAAAAGGCAAAACATGATTTTTGGACATATTGGAGTGTATTGGGTGCGTTCGTGTCAAAAACTCACTTCGTGGTTCGCGCGGCGAAGTTTTGTCGATTAATGCCAATATTGGTATATATTGGCCCACACAGGTGCGATGTTTTTGACCGGAATGACAAAGTTAAAAAAGCACCACAACATGATTTTTAGACATATTGGAGTGTATTTGGTGCGTTCGTGGCAAAAACTCACTTCGTGATTCGTGCGGCGAACTTTTGTCAATAAATGCCAATATTGGCACACGAGGGTGCGATGCTTTTGGCCGGAATTAAAAAGTTCAAAAAAGCCAAGACATGAATTTTTGGACATATTGGAGTGTATTTGGTGCGTTCGTGGCAAAAACTCACTTCGTGATTCGTGCGGCGAACTTTTGTCAATAAATGCCAATATTGGCACACGAGGGTGCGATGTTTTTTTCCAGAATAAAAAAGTTCAAAAAAGGCAAAACATGATTTTTGGACATATTGGAGTGTATTGGGTGCGTTCGTGTCAAAAACTCACTTCGTGGTTCGCGCGGCGAAGTTTTGTCAATTAATGCCAATATTGGTATATATTGGCCCACACAGGTGCGATGTTTTTGACCGGAATGACAAAGTTAAAAAAGCACCACAACATGATTTTTAGACATATTGGAGTGTATTTGGTGCGTTCGTGGCAAAAACTCACTTCGTGATTCGTGCGGCGAACTTTTGTCAATAAATGCCAATATTGGCACACGAGGGTGCGATGTTTTTTTCCAGAATAAAAAAGTTCAAAAAAGGCAAAACATGATTTTTGGACATATTGGAGTGTATTGGGTGCGTTCGTGTCAAAAACTCACTTCGTGGTTCGCGCGGCGAAGTTTTGTCAATTAATGCCAATATTGGTATATATTGGCCCACACAGGTGCGATGTTTTTGACCGGAATGACAAAGTTAAAAAAGCACCACAACATGATTTTTAGACATATTGGAGTGTATTTGGTGCGTTCGTGGCAAAAACTCACTTCGTGATTCGTGCGGCGAACTTTTGTCAATAAATGCCAATATTGGCACACGAGGGTGCGATGTTTTTTTCCAGAATAAAAAAGTTCAAAAAAGGCAAAACATGATTTTTGGACATATTGGAGTGTATTGGGTGCGTTCGTGTCAAAAACTCACTTCGTGGTTCGCGCGGCGAAGTTTTGTCAATTAATGCCAATATTGGTATATATTGGCCCACACAGGTGCGATGTTTTTGACCGGAATGACAAAGTTAAAAAAGCACCACAACATGATTTTTAGACATATTGGAGTGTATTTGGTGCGTTCGTGGCAAAAACTCACTTCGTGATTCGTGCGGCGAACTTTTGTCAATAAATGCCAATATTGGCACACGAGGGTGCGATGTTTTTTTCCAGAATAAAAAAGTTCAAAAAAGGCAAAACATGATTTTTGGACATATTGGAGTGTATTGGGTGCGTTCGTGTCAAAACTCACTTCGTGGTTCGCGCGGCGAAGTTTTGTCAATTAATGCCAATATTGGTATATATTGGCCACACAGGTGCGATGTTTTTGACCGAATGACAAAGTTAAAAAGCACCACAACATGATTTTTAGACATATTGGAGTGTATTTGGTGCGTTCGTGGCAAAAAACTCACTTCGTGATTCGTGCGGCGAACTTTTGTCAATAAATGCCAATATTGGCACACGAGGGTGCGATGTTTTTTTCCAGAATAAAAAGTTTCAAAAAAGGCAAAACATGATTTTTGGACATATTGGAGTGTATTGGGTGCGTTCGTGTCAAAAACTCACTATCGTGGTTCGCAGCGGCGACAGTATTTGTCAATTAATGCAATATGGTATATATTGGCCCACACAGGTGCGATTGTTTTGACCGGATATGACAAAAGTTAAAAAAGCACCACAACATGATTTTAGGACATATTGGAGTGTATTGTGGTGCGTTCGTGGCAAAAAACTCACTTCGTGATTCGTGCGGCGAACTTTGTGCAATAAATGCCAATATTGGCACACGAGGGTGCGATGTTTTTTTCCAGAATAAAAAGTTCAAAAAAGGCAAAACATGATTTTGTGGACATATTGGAGTGTTATGGGTGCGTTCGTGTCAAAAACTCACTTCGTGGTTCGCGCGGCGAAGTTTTGTCAATTAATGCCAATATTGGTATATATTGGCCCCACACAGGGAGCGACTGTTTTTGACCGGAATGACAAAGTTAAAAAAGCACACAACATGATTTTAGAATATTGGAGTGTATTGGTGCGTTCGTGGCAAAACTCACTTCGTGATTCGTTGCGGCGAACTTTTGTCAACAATGCCAATATTGGCCACGAGGGTGCGATGTTTTTTCCAGAATAAAAAAGTTCGAACAGGCAAAACATGATTTTTGGGACATATTGGAGTGTATTGGGTGCGTGCGTGTCAAACACTCACTTCCGTGGTTCGCGCGGCGAAGTTTTGTCAATTAATGCCAATATTGGTATATATTGGCCCACACAGGTGCGATGTTTTTGACCGGAATGACAAAGTTAAAAAAGCACCACAACATGATTTTTAGACATATTGGAGTGTATTTGGTGCGTTCGTGGCAAAAACTCACTTCGTGATTCGTGCGGCGAACTTTGTCAATAAATGCCAATATTGGCACACGAGGGTGCGATGTTTTTTTTCCAGAATAAAAAAGTTCAAAAAAGGCAAAACATGATTTTTTGGCACATATTGGAGTGTATTGGGTGCGTTCGTGTCAAAAACTCACTTCGTGGTTCGCGCGGCGAAGTTTTTGTCAATTAATGCCAATATTGGTATATATGGCCCACACAAGAAGTGCGATGTTTTTGACCGGAATGACAAAGTTAAAAAGCACCACAACATGATTTTTAGACATCTTGGAGGTATTGGTGCGTTCGTGGCAAAAACTCACTTCGTGATTCGTGCGGCGAACTTTTGTCAATAAATGGCAATATTGGCACACGAGGGTGCGATTGTCTTTTCTCCAGAATAAAAAGTTCAAAAAGGCAAAACCTGATTTTTGGACATTTGGAGTGTATTGGGTGCGTTCGTGTCAAAACTCACTTCGTGGTCGCGCGGCGAAGTTTTGCCGATTAATGCCAATATTGGTATATGGCCCCACACAGGTGCGAGTTTTTGACCGGAATGCCAAGTTTAAAAAAGCACCACAACATGATTTTTTAGACATATTGGAGTGTATTTGGTGCGTTCGTGGCAAAAACTCACTCGTGATTCGTCTGCGGCGAACTTTTGTCAATAAAATGCAATATTGGCACACGAGGGGGTCGATTGTTTTTTTCCAGAATATAAATAAAGTTCAAAAAAGGCAAACATGATTTTTGACCATATGGAGGTATTTGGTTGCGTTCGTGTCAAAACTACACTTCGTGGATCGCGCGGCGCAAAGTTTTGTCAATTAATGCCAATATGGTATATATTGGCCACACAGGTGCGATTGTTTTTGACCGGAATGACAAAGTTAAAAAAAGCACCACAACTGATTTTTTAGACATATTGGAGTGTATTTGGTGCGTTCGTGGCAAAAACTCACTTCGTGATTCGTGCGGCGAACTTTTGTCAATATAATGCCAATATTGGCACACGAGGGTGCGATGTTTTTTCCAGAATAAAAAAGTTCAAAAAAGCAAAACATGATTTTTGGACATATTGGAGTGTATTGGTGCGTTCGTGTCAAAAACTCACTTCGTGGTTCGCGCGGCGAAGTTTTGTCAATTAATGCCAATATTGGTATATATTGGCCCACACAGGTGCGATGTTTTGACCGGAATGACAAAGTTAAAAAGCACCACAACATGATTTTTAGACATATTGGAGTGTATTGGGTGCGTTCGTGGCAAAAACTCACTTCGTGATTCGTGCGGCGAACTTTTGTCAATAAATGCCAATATTGGCACACGAGGGTGCGATGTTTTTTCC
>NW_026267083.1:0-21053 GCF_000147395.1 Oryza glaberrima | reverse complement strand
AAAAACATCGCACCCTCGTGTACCAATATTGGCATTAATTGACAAAAGTTCGCCGCGCGAATCACGAAGTGAGTTTTTGCCACGAACGCACCCAATACACTCCAGCATGTCCAAAAATCATGTTTTGGTGCTTTTTGAACTTTTCATTCCGGTCAAAAACATCGCACCCTCGTGTACCAATATTGGCATTAATTGACAAAAGTTCGCCGCGCGAATCACGAAGTGAGTTTTTGCCACGAACGCACCCAATACACTCCAATATGTCCAAAAATCATGTTTTGGTGCTTTTTGAACTTTTTCATTCCGGTCAAAAACATCGCACCCTCGTGTACCAATATTGGCATTAATTGACAAAAGTTCGCCGCGCGAATCACGAAGTGAGTTTTTGCCACGAACGCACCCAATACACTCCAGCATGGCCAAAAATCATTGTTTTGGTGCTTTTGAACTTTTTCATTCCGGTCAAAAACATCGCACCCTCGTGTACCAAATATTGGCATTAATTGACAAAGTTCGCCGCGCGAATCACGAAGTGAGTTTTTGCCACGAACGCACCCAATACACTCCAATATGGACAATAATCATGTTTTGGTGCTTTTTGAACTTTTTCATTCCGGTCAAAAACATCGCACCCTCGTGTACCAATATTGGCATTAATTGACAAAAGTTCGCCGCACGAATCACGAAGTGAGTTTTTGCCACGAACGCACCCAATACACTTCCACATGGACAATAATATTGTTTTGGTGCTTTTTGAACTTTTTCATTCCGGTCAAAAACATCGCACCCTCGTGTACCAATATTGGCATTAATTGACAAAAGTTCGCCGCGCGAATCACGAAGTGAGTTTTTGCCACGAACGCACCCAATACACTCCAATATGTCCAAAATCATGTTTTGGTGCTTTTGAACTTTTTCATTCCGGTCAAAAACATCGCACCCTCGTGTACCAATATTGGCATTAATTGACAAAAGTTCGCCGCGCGAATCACGAAGTGAGTTTTTGCCACGAACGCACCCAATACACTCCAGCATGTCCAAAAATCATGTTTTGGTGCTTTTTGAACTTTTTCATTCCGGTCAAAAACATCGCACCCTCGTGTACCAATATTGGCATTAATTGACAAAAGTTCGCCGCGCGAATCACGAAGTGAGTTTTTGCCACGAACGCACCCAATACACTCCAAGATGGACAATAATCATGTTTTGGTGCTTTTTGAACTTTTTCATTCCGGTCAAAAACATCGCACCCTCGTGTACCAATATTGGCATTAATTGACAAAAGTTCGCCGCGCGAATCACGAAGTGAGTTTTTGCCACGAACGCACCCAATACACTCCAGCATGTCCAAAAATCATGTTTTGGTGCTTTTTGAACTTTTTCATTCCGGTCAAAAACATCGCACCCTCGTGTACCAATATTGGCATTAATTGACAAAAGTTCGCCGCGCGAATCACGAAGTGAGTTTTTGCCACGAACGCACCCAATACACTCCATTATGTCCAAAAATCATGTTTTGGTGCTTTTTGAACTTTTTCATTCCGGTCAAAAACATCGCACCCTCGTGTACCAATATTGGCATTAATTGACAAAAGTTCGCCGCGCGAATCACGAAGTGAGTTTTTGCCACGAACGCACCCAATACACTCCAGCATGTCCAAAAATCATGTTTTGGTGCTTTTTGAACTTTTTCATTCCGGTCAAAAACATCGCACCCTCGTGTACCAATATTGGCATTAATTGACAAAAGTTCGCCGCGCGAATCACGAAGTGAGTTTTTGCCACGAACGCACCCAATACACTCCAGCATGTCCAAAAATCATGTTTTGGTGCTTTTTGAACTTTTTCATTCCGGTCAAAAACATCGCACCCTCGTGTACCAATATTGGCATTAATTGACAAAAGTTCGCCGCGCGAATCACGAAGTGAGTTTTTGCCACGAACGCACCCAATACACTCCAACATGTCCAAAAATCATGTTTTGGTGCTTTTTGAACTTTCTCATTCCAGTCAAAAACATCGCACCCTCGTGTACCAATATTGGCATTAATTGACAAAAGTTCGCCGCGCGAATCACGAAGTGAGTTTTTGCCACGAACGCACCCAATACACTCCAGCATGTCCAAAATCATGTTTTGGTGCTTTTGAACTTTTTCATTCCGGTCAAAAACATCGCACCCTCGTGTACCAATATTGGCATTAATTGACAAAAGTTCGCCGCGCGAATCACGAAGTGAGTTTTTGCCACGAACGCACCCAATACACTCCAGCATGGACAAATAATCATGTTTTGGTGCTTTTTGAACTTTTTCATTCCGGTCAAAAACATCGCACCCTCGTGTACCAATATTGGCATTAATTGACAAAAGTTCGCCGCGCGAATCACGAAGTGAGTTTTTGCCACGAACGCACCCAATACACTCCAGCATGTCCAAAAATCATGTTTTGGTGCTTTTTGAACTTTTTCATTCCGGTCAAAAACATCGCACCCTCGTGTACCAATATTGGCATTAATTGACAAAAGTTCGCCGCGCGAATCACGAAGTGAGTTTTTGCCACGAACGCACCCAATACACTCCAGCATGTCCAAAAATCATGTTTTGGTGCTTTTTGAACTTTTTCATTCCGGTCAAAAACATCGCACCCTCGTGTACCAATATTGGCATTAATTGACAAAAGTTCGCCGCGCGAATCACGAAGTGAGTTTTTGCCACGAACGCACCCAATACACTCCAGCATGGACAAAATCATGTTTTGGTGCTTTTTGAACTTTTTCATTCCGGTCAAAAACATCGCACCCTCGTGTACCAATATTGGCATTAATTGACAAAAGTTCGCCGCGCGAATCACGAAGTGAGTTTTTGCCACGAACGCACCCAATACACTCCAGCATGTCCAAAAATCATGTTTTGGTGCTTTTTGAACTTTTTCATTCCGGTCAAAAACATCGCACCCTCGTGTACCAATATTGGCATTAATTGACAAAAGTTCGCCGCGCGAATCACGAAGTGAGTTTTTGCCACGAACGCACCCAATACACTCCAGCATGTCCAAAAATCATGTTTTGGTGCTTTTTGAACTTTTTCATTCCGGTCAAAAACATCGCACCCTCGTGTACCAATATTGGCATTAATTGACAAAAGTTCGCCGCGCGAATCACGAAGTGAGTTTTTGCCACGAACGCACCCAATACACTCCAGCATGTCCAAAAATCATGTTTTGGTGCTTTTTGAACTTTTTCATTCCGGTCAAAAACATCGCACCCTCGTGTACCAATATTGGCATTAATTGACAAAAGTTCGCCGCGCGAATCACGAAGTGAGTTTTTGCCACGAACGCACCCAATACACTCCAATATGGACAATAATCATGTTTTGGTGCTTTTTGAACTTTTTCATTCCGGTCAAAAACATCGCACCCTCGTGTACCAATATTGGCATTAATTGACAAAAGTTCGCCGCGCGAATCACGAAGTGAGTTTTTGCCACGAACGCACCCAATACACTCCAGCATGTACAATAATCATGTTTTGGTGCTTTTTGAACTTTTTCATTCCGGTCAAAAACATCGCACCCTCGTGTACCAATATTGGCATTAATTGACAAAAGTTCGCCGCGCGAATCACGAAGTGAGTTTTTGCCACGAACGCACCCAATACACTCCAGCATGTACAATAATCATGTTTTGGTGCTTTTTGAACTTTTTCATTCCGGTCAAAAACATCGCACCCTCGTGTACCAATATTGGCATTAATTGACAAAAGTTCGCCGCGCGAATCACGAAGTGAGTTTTTGCCACGAACGCACCCAATACACTCCAGCATGTCCAAAAATCATGTTTTGGTGCTTTTTGAACTTTTTCATTCTGGTCAAAAACATCGCACCCTCGTGTACCAATATTGGCATTAATTGACAAAAGTTCGCCGCGCGAATCACGAAGTGACTTTTTGCCACGAACGCACCCAATACACTCCAGCATGGCCAAAATCATGTTTTGGTGCTTTTTGAACTTTTTCATTCCGGTCAAAAACATCGCACCCTCGTGTACCAATATTGGCATTAATTGACAAAAGTTCGCCGCGCGAATCACGAAGTGAGTTTTTGCCACGAACGCACCCAATACACTCCAGCATGGACAATAAATCATGTTTTGGTGCTTTTTGAACTTTTTCATTCCGGTCAAAAACATCGCACCCTCGTGTACCAATATTGGCATTAATTGACAAAAGTTCGCCGCGCGAATCACGAAGTGAGTTTTTGCCACGAACGCACCCAATACACTCCAGCATGTCCAAAAATCATGTTTTGGTGCTTTTTGAACTTTTTCATTCCGGTCAAAAACATCGCACCCTCGTGTACCAATATTGGCATTAATTGACAAAAGTTCGCCGCGCGAATCACGAAGTGAGTTTTTGCCACGAACGCACCCAATACACTCCAATATGGACAATAATCATGTTTTGGTGCTTTTTGAACTTTTTCATTCCGGTCAAAAACATCGCACCCTCGTGTACCAATATTGGCATTAATTGACAAAAGTTCGCCGCGCGAATCACGAAGTGAGTTTTTGCCACGAACGCACCCAATACACTCCATCATGGACCAATAATCATGTTTTGGTGCTTTTTGAACTTTTTCATTCCGGTCAAAAACATCGCACCCTCGTGTACCAATATTGGCATTAATTGACAAAAGTTCGCCGCGCGAATCACGAAGTGAGTTTTTGCCACGAACGCACCCAATACACTCCAGCATGTCCAATAATCATGTTTTGGTGCTTTTTGAACTTTTTCATTCCGGTCAAAAACATCGCACCCTCGTGTACCAATATTGGCATTAATTGACAAAAGTTCGCCGCGCGAATCACGAAGTGAGTTTTTGCCACGAACGCACCCAATACACTCCAGCATGTACAATAATCATGTTTTGGTGCTTTTTGAACTTTTTCATTCCGGTCAAAAACATCGCACCCTCGTGTACCAATATTGGCATTAATTGACAAAAGTTCGCCGCGCGAATCACGAAGTGAGTTTTTGCCACGAACGCACCCAATACACTCCAGCATGTCCAAAAATCATGTTTTGGTGCTTTTTGAACTTTTTCATTCCGGTCAAAAACATCGCACCCTCGTGTACCAATATTGGCATTAATTGACAAAAGTTCGCCGCGCGAATCACGAAGTGAGTTTTTGCCACGAACGCACCCAATACACTCCAGCATGTCCAATAATCATGTTTTGGTGCTTTTTGAACTTTTTCATTCCGGTCAAAAACATCGCACCCTCGTGTACCAATATTGGCATTAATTGACAAAAGTTCGCCGCGCGAATCACGAAGTGAGTTTTTGCCACGAACGCACCCAATACACTCCAGCATGTCCAAAATCATGTTTTGGTGCTTTTTGAACTTTTTCATTCCGGTCAAAAACATCGCACCCTCGTGTACCAATATTGGCATTAATTGACAAAAGTTCGCCGCGCGAATCACGAAGTGAGTTTTTGCCACGAACGCACCCAATACACTCCAATATGGACAATAATCATGTTTTGGTGCTTTTTGAACTTTTTCATTCCGGTCAAAAACATCGCACCCTCGTGTACCAATATTGGCATTAATTGACAAAAGTTCGCCGCGCGAATCACGAAGTGAGTTTTTGCCACGAACGCACCCAATACACTCCAATCATGGACAATAATCATGTTTTGGTGCTTTTTGAACTTTTTCATTCCGGTCAAAAACATCGCACCCTCGTGTACCAATATTGGCATTAATTGACAAAAGTTCGCCGCGCGAATCACGAAGTGAGTTTTTGCCACGAACGCACCCAATACACTCCAGCATGTCCAAAAATCATGTTTTGGTGCTTTTTGAACTTTTTCATTCCGGTCAAAAACATCGCACCCTCGTGTACCAATATTGGCATTAATTGACAAAAGTTCGCCGCGCGAATCACGAAGTGAGTTTTTGCCACGAACGCACCCAATACACTCCAGCATGTCCAAAAATCATGTTTTGGTGCTTTTTGAACTTTTTCATTCCGGTCAAAAACATCGCACCCTCGTGTACCAATATTGGCATTAATTGACAAAAGTTCGCCGCGCGAATCACGAAGTGAGTTTTTGCCACGAACGCACCCAATACACTCCAAGATGGACAATAATCATGTTTTGGTGCTTTTTGAACTTTTTCATTCCGGTCAAAAACATCGCACCCTCGTGTACCAATATTGGCATTAATTGACAAAAGTTCGCCGCGCGAATCACGAAGTGAGTTTTTGCCACGAACGCACCCAATACACTCCAGCATGTCCAAAAATCATGTTTTGGTGCTTTTTGAACTTTTTCATTCCGGTCAAAAACATCGCACCCTCGTGTACCAATATTGGCATTAATTGACAAAAGTTCGCCGCGCGAATCACGAAGTGAGTTTTTGCCACGAACGCACCCAATACACTCCAGCATGTCCAAAAATCATGTTTTGGTGCTTTTTGAACTTTTTCATTCCGGTCAAAAACATCGCACCCTCGTGTACCAATATTGGCATTAATTGACAAAAGTTCGCCGCGCGAATCACGAAGTGAGTTTTTGCCACGAACGCACCCAATACACTCCAGCATGTCCAAAAATCATGTTTTGGTGCTTTTTGAACTTTTTCATTCCGGTCAAAAACATCGCACCCTCGTGTACCAATATTGGCATTAATTGACAAAAGTTCGCCGCGCGAATCACGAAGTGAGTTTTTGCCACGAACGCACCCAATACACTCCAGCATGTACAATAATCATGTTTTGGTGCTTTTTGAACTTTTTCATTCCGGTCAAAAACATCGCACCCTCGTGTACCAATATTGGCATTAATTGACAAAAGTTCGCCGCGCGAATCACGAAGTGAGTTTTTGCCACGAACGCACCCAATACACTCCAGCATGTCCAAAATCATGTTTTGGTGCTTTTTGAACTTTTTCATTCCGGTCAAAAACATCGCACCCTCGTGTACCAATATTGGCATTAATTGACAAAAGTTCGCCGCGCGAATCACGAAGTGAGTTTTTGCCACGAACGCACCCAATACACTCCAGCATGTCCAAAATCATGTTTTGGTGCTTTTTGAACTTTTTCATTCCGGTCAAAAACATCGCACCCTCGTGTACCAATATTGGCATTAATTGACAAAAGTTCGCCGCGCGAATCACGAAGTGAGTTTTTGCCACGAACGCACCCAATACACTCCAGCATGTCCAATAATCATGTTTTGGTGCTTTTTGAACTTTTTCATTCCGGTCAAAAACATCGCACCCTCGTGTACCAATATTGGCATTAATTGACAAAAGTTCGCCGCGCGAATCACGAAGTGAGTTTTTGCCACGAACGCACCCAATACACTCCAGCATGTCCAAAATCATGTTTTGGTGCTTTTTGAACTTTTTCATTCCGGTCAAAAACATCGCACCCTCGTGTACCAATATTGGCATTAATTGACAAAAGTTCGCCGCGCGAATCACGAAGTGAGTTTTTGCCACGAACGCACCCAATACACTCCAGCATGTACAATAATCATGTTTTGGTGCTTTTTGAACTTTTTCATTCCGGTCAAAAACATCGCACCCTCGTGTACCAATATTGGCATTAATTGACAAAAGTTCGCCGCGCGAATCACGAAGTGAGTTTTTGCCACGAACGCACCCAATACACTCCAGCATGTCCAAAATCATGTTTTGGTGCTTTTTGAACTTTTTCATTCCGGTCAAAAACATCGCACCCTCGTGTACCAATATTGGCATTAATTGACAAAAGTTCGCCGCGCGAATCACGAAGTGAGTTTTTGCCACGAACGCACCCAATACACTCCAGCATGTCCAAAAATCATGTTTTGGTGCTTTTTGAACTTTTTCATTCCGGTCAAAAACATCGCACCCTCGTGTACCAATATTGGCATTAATTGACAAAAGTTCGCCGCGCGAATCACGAAGTGAGTTTTTGCCACGAACGCACCCAATACACTCCAGCATGTCCAAAAATCATGTTTTGGTGCTTTTTGAACTTTTTCATTCCGGTCAAAAACATCGCACCCTCGTGTACCAATATTGGCATTAATTGACAAAAGTTCGCCGCGCGAATCACGAAGTGAGTTTTTGCCACGAACGCACCCAATACACTCCAGCATGTCCAATAATCATGTTTTGGTGCTTTTTGAACTTTTTCATTCCGGTCAAAAACATCGCACCCTCGTGTACCAATATTGGCATTAATTGACAAAAGTTCGCCGCGCGAATCACGAAGTGAGTTTTTGCCACGAACGCACCCAATACACTCCAGCATGTCCAAAATCATGTTTTGGTGCTTTTTGAACTTTTTCATTCCGGTCAAAAACATCGCACCCTCGTGTACCAATATTGGCATTAATTGACAAAAGTTCGCCGCGCGAATCACGAAGTGAGTTTTTGCCACGAACGCACCCAATACACTCCAGCATGTCCAAAATCATGTTTTGGTGCTTTTTGAACTTTTTCATTCCGGTCAAAAACATCGCACCCTCGTGTACCAATATTGGCATTAATTGACAAAAGTTCGCCGCGCGAATCACGAAGTGAGTTTTTGCCACGAACGCACCCAATACACTCCAGCATGTCCAAAATCATGTTTTGGTGCTTTTTGAACTTTTTCATTCCGGTCAAAAACATCGCACCCTCGTGTACCAATATTGGCATTAATTGACAAAAGTTCGCCGCGCGAATCACGAAGTGAGTTTTTGCCACGAACGCACCCAATACACTCCAGCATGTCCAAAAATCATGTTTTGGTGCTTTTTGAACTTTTTCATTCCGGTCAAAAACATCGCACCCTCGTGTACCAATATTGGCATTAATTGACAAAAGTTCGCCGCGCGAATCACGAAGTGAGTTTTTGCCACGAACGCACCCAATACACTCCAGCATGTACAATAATCATGTTTTGGTGCTTTTTGAACTTTTTCATTCCGGTCAAAAACATCGCACCCTCGTGTACCAATATTGGCATTAATTGACAAAAGTTCGCCGCGCGAATCACGAAGTGAGTTTTTGCCACGAACGCACCCAATACACTCCAGCATGTCCAAAATCATGTTTTGGTGCTTTTTGAACTTTTTCATTCCGGTCAAAAACATCGCACCCTCGTGTACCAATATTGGCATTAATTGACAAAAGTTCGCCGCGCGAATCACGAAGTGAGTTTTTGCCACGAACGCACCCAATACACTCCAGCATGTCCAAAAATCATGTTTTGGTGCTTTTTGAACTTTTTCATTCCGGTCAAAAACATCGCACCCTCGTGTACCAATATTGGCATTAATTGACAAAAGTTCGCCGCGCGAATCACGAAGTGAGTTTTTGCCACGAACGCACCCAATACACTCCAGCATGTCCAATAATCATGTTTTGGTGCTTTTTGAACTTTTTCATTCCGGTCAAAAACATCGCACCCTCGTGTACCAATATTGGCATTAATTGACAAAAGTTCGCCGCGCGAATCACGAAGTGAGTTTTTGCCACGAACGCACCCAATACACTCCAGCATGTCCAAAATCATGTTTTGGTGCTTTTTGAACTTTTTCATTCCGGTCAAAAACATCGCACCCTCGTGTACCAATATTGGCATTAATTGACAAAAGTTCGCCGCGCGAATCACGAAGTGAGTTTTTGCCACGAACGCACCCAATACACTCCAGCATGTCCAAAAATCATGTTTTGGTGCTTTTTGAACTTTTTCATTCCGGTCAAAAACATCGCACCCTCGTGTACCAATATTGGCATTAATTGACAAAAGTTCGCCGCGCGAATCACGAAGTGAGTTTTTGCCACGAACGCACCCAATACACTCCAGCATGTCCAAAAATCATGTTTTGGTGCTTTTTGAACTTTTTCATTCCGGTCAAAAACATCGCACCCTCGTGTACCAATATTGGCATTAATTGACAAAAGTTCGCCGCGCGAATCACGAAGTGAGTTTTTGCCACGAACGCACCCAATACACTCCAGCATGTACAATAATCATGTTTTGGTGCTTTTTGAACTTTTTCATTCCGGTCAAAAACATCGCACCCTCGTGTACCAATATTGGCATTAATTGACAAAAGTTCGCCGCGCGAATCACGAAGTGAGTTTTTGCCACGAACGCACCCAATACACTCCAGCATGTCCAAAAATCATGTTTTGGTGCTTTTTGAACTTTTTCATTCCGGTCAAAAACATCGCACCCTCGTGTACCAATATTGGCATTAATTGACAAAAGTTCGCCGCGCGAATCACGAAGTGAGTTTTTGCCACGAACGCACCCAATACACTCCAGCATGTCCAATAATCATGTTTTGGTGCTTTTTGAACTTTTTCATTCCGGTCAAAAACATCGCACCCTCGTGTACCAATATTGGCATTAATTGACAAAAGTTCGCCGCGCGAATCACGAAGTGAGTTTTTGCCACGAACGCACCCAATACACTCCAGCATGTCCAAAATCATGTTTTGGTGCTTTTTGAACTTTTTCATTCCGGTCAAAAACATCGCACCCTCGTGTACCAATATTGGCATTAATTGACAAAAGTTCGCCGCGCGAATCACGAAGTGAGTTTTTGCCACGAACGCACCCAATACACTCCAGCATGTCCAAAAATCATGTTTTGGTGCTTTTTGAACTTTTTCATTCCGGTCAAAAACATCGCACCCTCGTGTACCAATATTGGCATTAATTGACAAAAGTTCGCCGCGCGAATCACGAAGTGAGTTTTTGCCACGAACGCACCCAATACACTCCAGCATGTCCAAAATCATGTTTTGGTGCTTTTTGAACTTTTTCATTCCGGTCAAAAACATCGCACCCTCGTGTACCAATATTGGCATTAATTGACAAAAGTTCGCCGCGCGAATCACGAAGTGAGTTTTTGCCACGAACGCACCCAATACACTCCAGCATGTCCAAAAATCATGTTTTGGTGCTTTTTGAACTTTTTCATTCCGGTCAAAAACATCGCACCCTCGTGTACCAATATTGGCATTAATTGACAAAAGTTCGCCGCGCGAATCACGAAGTGAGTTTTTGCCACGAACGCACCCAATACACTCCAGCATGTCCAAAAATCATGTTTTGGTGCTTTTTGAACTTTTTCATTCCGGTCAAAAACATCGCACCCTCGTGTACCAATATTGGCATTAATTGACAAAAGTTCGCCGCGCGAATCACGAAGTGAGTTTTTGCCACGAACGCACCCAATACACTCCAGCATGTCCAAAAATCATGTTTTGGTGCTTTTTGAACTTTTTCATTCCGGTCAAAAACATCGCACCCTCGTGTACCAATATTGGCATTAATTGACAAAAGTTCGCCGCGCGAATCACGAAGTGAGTTTTTGCCACGAACGCACCCAATACACTCCAGCATGTCCAAAAATCATGTTTTGGTGCTTTTTGAACTTTTTCATTCCGGTCAAAAACATCGCACCCTCGTGTACCAATATTGGCATTAATTGACAAAAGTTCGCCGCGCGAATCACGAAGTGAGTTTTTGCCACGAACGCACCCAATACACTCCAGCATGTCCAATAATCATGTTTTGGTGCTTTTTGAACTTTTTCATTCCGGTCAAAAACATCGCACCCTCGTGTACCAATATTGGCATTAATTGACAAAAGTTCGCCGCGCGAATCACGAAGTGAGTTTTTGCCACGAACGCACCCAATACACTCCAGCATGTCCAAAAATCATGTTTTGGTGCTTTTTGAACTTTTTCATTCCGGTCAAAAACATCGCACCCTCGTGTACCAATATTGGCATTAATTGACAAAAGTTCGCCGCGCGAATCACGAAGTGAGTTTTTGCCACGAACGCACCCAATACACTCCAGCATGTCCAAAAATCATGTTTTGGTGCTTTTTGAACTTTTTCATTCCGGTCAAAAACATCGCACCCTCGTGTACCAATATTGGCATTAATTGACAAAAGTTCGCCGCGCGAATCACGAAGTGAGTTTTTGCCACGAACGCACCCAATACACTCCAGCATGTCCAAAATCATGTTTTGGTGCTTTTTGAACTTTTTCATTCCGGTCAAAAACATCGCACCCTCGTGTACCAATATTGGCATTAATTGACAAAAGTTCGCCGCGCGAATCACGAAGTGAGTTTTTGCCACGAACGCACCCAATACACTCCAGCATGTCCAAAAATCATGTTTTGGTGCTTTTTGAACTTTTTCATTCCGGTCAAAAACATCGCACCCTCGTGTACCAATATTGGCATTAATTGACAAAAGTTCGCCGCGCGAATCACGAAGTGAGTTTTTGCCACGAACGCACCCAATACACTCCAGCATGTCCAAAATCATGTTTTGGTGCTTTTTGAACTTTTTCATTCGGTCAAAAACATCGCACCCTCGTGTACCAATATTGGCATTAATTGACAAAAGTTCGCCGCGCGAATCACGAAGTGAGTTTTTGCCACGAACGCACCCAATACACTCCAGCATGGACAATAATCATGTTTTGGTGCTTTTTGAACTTTTTCATTCCGGTCAAAAACATCGCACCCTCGTGTACCAATATTGGCATTAATTGACAAAAGTTCGCCGCGCGAATCACGAAGTGAGTTTTTGCCACGAACGCACCCAATACACTCCAGCATGTCCAAAATCATGTTTTGGTGCTTTTTGAACTTTTTCATTCCGGTCAAAAACATCGCACCCTCGTGTACCAATATTGGCATTAATTGACAAAAGTTCGCCGCGCGAATCACGAAGTGAGTTTTTGCCACGAACGCACCCAATACACTCCAGCATGTCCAAAATCATGTTTTGGTGCTTTTTGAACTTTTTCATTCCGGTCAAAAACATCGCACCCTCGTGTACCAATATTGGCATTAATTGACAAAAGTTCGCCGCGCGAATCACGAAGTGAGTTTTTGCCACGAACGCACCCAATACACTCCAGCATGTCCAAAAATCATGTTTTGGTGCTTTTTGAACTTTTTCATTCCGGTCAAAAACATCGCACCCTCGTGTACCAATATTGGCATTAATTGACAAAAGTTCGCCGCGCGAATCACGAAGTGAGTTTTTGCCACGAACGCACCCAATACACTCCAGCATGTCCAAAAATCATGTTTTGGTGCTTTTTGAACTTTTTCATTCCGGTCAAAAACATCGCACCCTCGTGTACCAATATTGGCATTAATTGACAAAAGTTCGCCGCGCGAATCACGAAGTGAGTTTTTGCCACGAACGCCCCAATACATTCCACATGGACAATAATCTTGTTTTGGTGCTTTTTGAACTTTTTCATTCCGGTCAAAAACATCGCACCCTCGTGTACCAATATTGGCATTAATTGACAAAAGTTCGCCGCGCGAATCACGAAGTGTGTTTTTGCCACTAACGCACCCAATGGACTCCAATATGTCCAAAAATCATGTTTTGGTGCTTTTTGAACTTTTTCATTCCGGTCAAAAACATCGCACCCTCGTGTACCAATATTGGCATTAATTGACAAAAGTTCGCCGCGCGAATCACGAAGTGAGTTTTTGCCACGAACGCACCCAATACACTCCACATGGACAATAATCATGTTTTGGTGCTTTTTGAACTTTTTCATTCCGGTCAAAAACATCGCACCCTCGTGTACCAATATTGGCATTAATTGACAAAAGTTCGCCGCGCGAATCACGAAGTGAGTTTTTGCCACGAACGCACCCAATACACTCCAGCATGTCCAAAATCATGTTTTGGTGCTTTTTGAACTTTTTCATTCCGGTCAAAAACATCGCACCCTCGTGTACCAATATTGGCATTAATTGACAAAAGTTCGCCGCGCGAATCACGAAGTGAGTTTTTGCCACGAACGCACCCAATACACTCCAGCATGTCCAAAAATCATGTTTTGGTGCTTTTTGAACTTTTTCATTCCGGTCAAAAACATCGCACCCTCGTGTACCAATATTGGCATTAATTGACAAAAGTTCGCCGCGCGAATCACGAAGTGAGTTTTTGCCACGAACGCACCCAATACACTCCAGCTATGGACAATAATCATGTTTTGGTGCTTTTTGAACTTTTTCATTCCGGTCAAAAACATCGCACCCTCGTGTACCAATATTGGCATTAATTGACAAAAGTTCGCCGCGCGAATCACGAAGTGAGTTTTTGCCACGAACGCACCCAATACACTCCAGCATGTCCAAAAATCATGTTTTGGTGCTTTTTGAACTTTTTCATTCCGGTCAAAAACATCGCACCCTCGTGTACCAATATTGGCATTAATTGACAAAAGTTCGCCGCGCGAATCACGAAGTGAGTTTTTGCCACGAACGCACCCAATACACTCCAGCATGTCCAAAAATCATGTTTTGGTGCTTTTTGAACTTTTTCATTCCGGTCAAAAACATCGCACCCTCGTGTACCAATATTGGCATTAATTGACAAAAGTTCGCCGCGCGAATCACGAAGTGAGTTTTTGCCACGAACGCACCCAATACACTCCAGCATGTCCAAAAATCATGTTTTGGTGCTTTTTGAACTTTTTCATTCCGGTCAAAAACATCGCACCCTCGTGTACCAATATTGGCATTAATTGACAAAAGTTCGCCGCGCGAATCACGAAGTGAGTTTTTGCCACGAACGCACCCAATACACTCCAGCATGTCCAAAAATCATGTTTTGGTGCTTTTTGAACTTTTTCATTCCGGTCAAAAACATCGCACCCTCGTGTACCAATATTGGCATTAATTGACAAAAGTTCGCCGCGCGAATCACGAAGTGAGTTTTTGCCGCGAACGCACCCAATACACTCCAACATGGACAATAATCATGTTTTGGTGCTTTTTGAACTTTTTCATTCCGGTCAAAAACATCGCACCCTCGTGAACCAATATTGGCATTAATTGACAAAAGTTCGCCGCGCGAATCACGAAGTGAGTTTTTGCCACGAACGCACCCAATACACTCCAATATGGACAATAATCATGTTTTGGTGCTTTTTGAACTTTTTCATTCCGGTCAAAAACATCGCACCCTCGTGTACCAATATTGGCATTAATTGACAAAAGTTCGCCGCGCGAATCACGAAGTGAGTTTTTGCCACGAACGCACCCAATACACTCCAGCATGTCCAAAAATCATGTTTTGGTGCTTTTTGAACTTTTTCATTCCGGTCAAAAACATCGCACCCTCGTGTACCAATATTGGCATTAATTGACAAAAGTTCGCCGCGCGAATCACGAAGTGAGTTTTTGCCACGAACGCACCCAATACACTCCAGCATGTCCAAAAATCATGTTTTGGTGCTTTTTGAACTTTTTCATTCCGGTCAAAAACATCGCACCCTCGTGTACCAATATTGGCATTAATTGACAAAAGTTCGCCGCGCGAATCACGAAGTGAGTTTTTGCCACGAACGCACCCAATACACTCCATCATGTACAATAATCATGTTTTGGTGCTTTTTGAACTTTTTCATTCCGGTCAAAAACATCGCACCCTCGTGTACCAATATTGGCATTAATTGACAAAAGTTCGCCGCGCGAATCACGAAGTGAGTTTTTGCCACGAACGCACCCAATACACTCCAGCATGTCCAATAATCATGTTTTGGTGCTTTTTGAACTTTTTCATTCCGGTCAAAAACATCGCACCCTCGTGTACCAATATTGGCATTAATTGACAAAAGTTCGCCGCGCGAATCACGAAGTGAGTTTTTGCCACGAACGCACCCAATACACTCCAGCATGTCCAAAAATCATGTTTTGGTGCTTTTTGAACTTTTTCATTCCGGTCAAAAACATCGCACCCTCGTGTACCAATATTGGCATTAATTGACAAAAGTTCGCCGCGCGAATCACGAAGTGAGTTTTTGCCACGAACGCACCCAATACACTCCAGCATGTCCAAAATCATGTTTTGGTGCTTTTTGAACTTTTTCATTCCGGTCAAAAACATCGCACCCTCGTGTACCAATATTGGCATTAATTGACAAAAGTTCGCCGCGCGAATCACGAAGTGAGTTTTTGCCACGAACGCACCCAATACACTCCAGCATGTCCAATAATCATGTTTTGGTGCTTTTTGAACTTTTTCATTCCGGTCAAAAACATCGCACCCTCGTGTACCAATATTGGCATTAATTGACAAAAGTTCGCCGCGCGAATCACGAAGTGAGTTTTTGCCACGAACGCACCCAATACACTCCAGCATGTCCAAAATCATGTTTTGGTGCTTTTTGAACTTTTTCATTCCGGTCAAAAACATCGCACCCTCGTGTACCAATATTGGCATTAATTGACAAAAGTTCGCCGCGCGAATCACGAAGTGAGTTTTTGCCACGAACGCACCCAATACACTCCAGCATGGACAATAATCATGTTTTGGTGCTTTTTGAACTTTTTCATTCCGGTCAAAAACATCGCACCCTCGTGTACCAATATTGGCATTAATTGACAAAAGTTCGCCGCGCGAATCACGAAGTGAGTTTTTGCCACGAACGCACCCAATACACTCCAGCATGTCCAAAATCATGTTTTGGTGCTTTTTGAACTTTTTCATTCCGGTCAAAAACATCGCACCCTCGTGTACCAATATTGGCATTAATTGACAAAAGTTCGCCGCGCGAATCACGAAGTGAGTTTTTGCCACGAACGCACCCAATACACTCCAGCATGTCCAAAAATCATGTTTTGGTGCTTTTTGAACTTTTTCATTCCGGTCAAAAACATCGCACCCTCGTGTACCAATATTGGCATTAATTGACAAAAGTTCGCCGCGCGAATCACGAAGTGAGTTTTTGCCACGAACGCACCCAATACACTCCAGCATGTCCAAAATCATGTTTTGGTGCTTTTTGAACTTTTTCATTCCGGTCAAAAACATCGCACCCTCGTGTACCAATATTGGCATTAATTGACAAAGTTCGCCGCGCGAATCACGAAGTGAGTTTTTGCCACGAACGCACCCAATACACTCCAGCATGTCCAATAATCATGTTTTGGTGCTTTTTGAACTTTTTCATTCCGGTCAAAAACATCGCACCCTCGTGTACCAATATTGGCATTAATTGACAAAAGTTCGCCGCGCGAATCACGAAGTGAGTTTTTGCCACGAACGCACCCAATACACTCCAGCATGTCCAAAAATCATGTTTTGGTGCTTTTTGAACTTTTTCATTCCGGTCAAAAACATCGCACCCTCGTGTACCAATATTGGCATTAATTGACAAAAGTTCGCCGCGCGAATCACGAAGTGAGTTTTTGCCACGAACGCACCCAATACACTCCAGCATGTCCAAAATCATTGTTTTGGTGCTTTTTGAACTTTTTCATTCCGGTCAAAAACATCGCACCCTCGTGTACCAATATTGGCATTAATTGACAAAAGTTCGCCGCGCGAATCACGAAGTGAGCTTTTTGCCACGAACGCACCCAATACACTCCAATATGTACAATAATCATGTTTTGGTGCTTTTTGAACTTTTTCATTCCGGTCAAAAACATCGCACCCTCGTGTACCAATATTGGCATTAATTGACAAAAGTTCGCCGCGCGAATCACGAAGTGAGTTTTTGCCACGAACGCACCCAATACACTCCAGCATGTCCAAAAATCATGTTTTGGTGCTTTTTGAACTTTTTCATTCCGGTCAAAAACATCGCACCCTCGTGTACCAATATTGGCATTAATTGACAAAGTTCGCCGCGCGAATCACGAAGTGAGTTTTTGCCACGAACGCACCCAATACACTCCAGCATGTCCAAAATCATGTTTTGGTGCTTTTTGAACTTTTTCATTCCGGTCAAAAACATCGCACCCTCGTGTACCAATATTGGCATTAATTGACAAAAGTTCGCCGCGCGAATCACGAAGTGAGTTTTTGCCACGAACGCCCCAATACATTCCACCATGGACAATAATATTGTTTTGGTGCTTTTTGAACTTTTTCATTCCGGTCAAAAACATCGCACCCTCGTGTACCAATATTGGCATTAATTGACAAAAGTTCGCCGCGCGAATCACGAAGTGAGTTTTTGCCACGAACGCACCCAATACACTCCAGCATGTCCAAAAATCATGTTTTGGTGCTTTTTGAACTTTTTCATTCCGGTCAAAAACATCGCACCCTCGTGTACCAATATTGGCATTAATTGACAAAAGTTCGCCGCGCGAATCACGAAGTGAGTTTTTGCCACGAACGCACCCAATACACTCCAAGCATGGCCAATAATCATGTTTTGGTGCTTTTTGAACTTTTTCATTCCGGTCAAAAACATCGCACCCTCGTGTACCAATATTGGCATTAATTGACAAAAGTTCGCCGCGCGAATCACGAAGTGAGTTTTTGCCACGAACGCACCCAATACACTCCAGCATGTCCAAAAATCATGTTTTGGTGCTTTTTGAACTTTTTCATTCCGGTCAAAAACATCGCACCCTCGTGTACCAATATTGGCATTAATTGACAAAAGTTCGCCGCGCGAATCACGAAGTGAGTTTTTGCCACGAACGCACCCAATACACTCCAGCATGTCCAAAAATCATGTTTTGGTGCTTTTTGAACTTTTTCATTCCGGTCAAAAACATCGCACCCTCGTGTACCAATATTGGCATTAATTGACAAAAGTTCGCCGTGCGAATCACGAAGTGAGTTTTTGCCACGAACGCCCCAATACATTCCACCATGGACAATAATATTGTTTTGGTGCTTTTTGAACTTTTTCATTCCGGTCAAAAACATCGCACCCGTGTGGCCCAATATAAGCCAATATTGGCATTAATTGACAAAAGTTCGCCGCGCGAATCACGAAGTGAGTTTTTGCCACGAACGCACCCAATACACTCCAGCATGGACAATAATCATGTTTTGGTGCTTTTTGAACTTTTTCATTCCGGTCAAAAACATCGCACCCTCGTGTACCAATATTGGCATTAATTGACAAAAGTTCGCCGCGCGAATCACGAAGTGAGTTTTTGCCACGAACGCACCCAATACACTCCAGCATGTCCAAAAATCATGTTTTGGTGCTTTTTGAACTTTTTCATTCCGGTCAAAAACATCGCACCCTCGTGTACCAATATTGGCATTAATTGACAAAAGTTCGCCGCGCGAATCACGAAGTGAGTTTTTGCCACGAACGCACCCAATACACTCCAGCATGTCCAAAAATCTTGTTTTGGTGCTTTTTGAACTTTTTCATTCCGGTCAAAAACATCGCACCCTCGTGTACCAATATTGGCATTAATTGACAAAAGTTCGCCGCGCGAATCACGAAGTGAGTTTTTGCCACGAACGCACCCAATACACTCCAATATGTCCAAAATCATGTTTTGGTGCTTTTTGAACTTTTTCATTCCGGTCAAAAACATCGCACCCTCGTGTACCAATATTGGCATTAATTGACAAAAGTTCGCCGCGCGAATCACGAAGTGACTTTTTGCCACGAACGCACCCAATACACTCCAGCATGTCCAAAATCATGTTTTGGTGCTTTTTGAACTTTTTCATTCCGGTCAAAAACATCGCACCCTCGTGTACCAATATTGGCATTAATTGACAAAAGTTCGCCGCGCGAATCACGAAGTGAGTTTTTGCCACGAACGCACCCAATACACTCCAGCATGTCCAAAATCATTGTTTTGGTGCTTTTTGAACTTTTTCATTCCGGTCAAAAACATCGCACCCTCGTGTACCAATATTGGCATTAATTGACAAAAGTTCGCCGCGCGAATCACGAAGTGAGTTTTTGCCACGAACGCACCCAATACACTCCAGCATGTCCAAAAATCATGTTTTGGTGCTTTTTGAACTTTTTCATTCCGGTCAAAAACATCGCACCCTCGTGTACCAATATTGGCATTAATTGACAAAAGTTCGCCGCGCGAATCACGAAGTGAGTTTTTGCCACGAACGCACCCAATACACTCCAGCATGTCCAAAATCATGTTTTGGTGCTTTTTGAACTTTTTCATTCCGGTCAAAAACATCGCACCCTCGTGTACCAATATTGGCATTAATTGACAAAAGTTCGCCGCGCGAATCACGAAGTGAGTTTTTGCCACGAACGCACCCAATACACTCCAGCATGTCCAAAATCATGTTTTGGTGCTTTTTGAACTTTTTCATTCCGGTCAAAAACATCGCACCCTCGTGTACCAATATTGGCATTAATTGACAAAGTTCGCCGCGCGAATCACGAAGTGAGTTTTTGCCACGAACGCACCCAATACACTCCAATATGGACAATAATCATGTTTTGGTGCTTTTTGAACTTTTTCATTCCGGTCAAAACATCGCACCCTCGTGTACCAATATTGACATTATTAATTGACAAAAGTTCGCCGCGCGAATCACGAAGTGAGTTTTTGCCACGAACGCACCCAATACACTCCAGCATGTCCAAAAATCATGTTTTGGTGCTTTTTGAACTTTTTCATTCCGGTCAAAAACATCGCACCCTCGTGTACCAATATTGGCATTAATTGACAAAAGTTCGCCGCGCGAATCACGAAGTGAGTTTTTGCCACGAACGCCCCAATACACTCCAACATGACAATAATCATGTTTTGGTGCTTTTTGAACTTTTCATTTCCGGTCAAAAACAATCGCCCCCGTCGTGGCAAATATCCAGCCAATTTTTGGCATTAATGACAAAAGTTCGCCGCGCGAATCACGAAGGAGTTTTTGCCACGAACGCACCCAATACACTCCAGCATGTCAAAAATCATGTTTTGGTGTCTTTTTGAACTTTTCATTCTGGTCAAAACATCGCACCCTAGTGTACCAATATTGATTTGTAGCATTAATTGGACAAAAAGTCGCGCGAGAATCACGAAGTCGAGTTTTGCCACGAACGACACCCAATACCACTCCGGCATGCATGTCCAAAACTATGTTTTGGTTGCTTTTTGAAACTTTTTCATTCGGTCAAACAACATCGCACCCCTCGTTTTACAAATATTGGCATTAATTGACAAAATGTTCGCCGCGTGAATCTACGAAGTGAGTTTTTGCCACGAACGCCCCAATACATCCACATGGACAAAATCATGTTTTGGTG
>NW_026267082.1:0-21693 GCF_000147395.1 Oryza glaberrima | reverse complement strand
ACTTTCTATACGGACTCGGAATCAGTCAAATGATATATCCACGACATCTACAGAAAATGTTCAAACATCCTATTCTCCTCAGCTCCCGCCCAATGATGCGGCCAACACGAGGGACGCAGCGGCGCGAGTCAAAGAGGGGAGAGAGAGACGACAAAAGGAGGGATGCAACACGAGGACTTCCCAGGAGGGTCACCCATCCTAGTACTAACTCTCGCCCAGCACGCTTAACTTCGGAGTTCTGATGGGATCCGGTGCTTTAAGTGCTGGTATGATCGCATCCGATATGTCTAGGCGTCATTCGGATGTCATTTCTTAAAATAGGCGTAACTTTCTCATACGGACTCGGAATCAGGCAAATGATATCTCACGGACATCTACAGAAAATGTTACAATCCGATTCTCCGCATCTCTCGCCCAAGGAGCGGCACAACACGAGGGACGCAGCGGCGCGAGTCAAAAGAGGGAGAGAGAGACGACAAAAAGGAGGGATGCAACACGAGGACTTCCCAGGAGGTCACCATCCTAGTACTACTCTCGCCCAAGCACGCTTAACTTCGGAGTTCTGATGGGATACCGGTGCTTTAGTGCTGGTATGATCGCATCCGATATGTCTAGGCGTCATTCGGATGTCATTTCTTAAAATAGGCGTAACTTTCTCATACGGACTCGGAATCAGGCAAATGATATATCCACGGACATCTACAGAAAATGTTACATCCGATTCTCCGCAGCTCTCCGCCCAAGGAGCGGCACAACACGAGGGACGCAGCGGCGCGAGTCAAAAGAGGGGAGAGAGAGACGACAAAAAGGAGGGATGCAACACGAGGACTTCCCAGGAGGTCACCCATCCTAGTACTACTCTCGCCCAAGCACGCTTAACTTCGGAGTTCTGATGGGATCCGGTGCTTTAGTGCTGGTATGATCGCATCCGATATGTCTAGGCGTCATTCGGATGTCATTTCTTAAAATAGGCGTAACTTTCTCATACGGACTCGGAATCAGGCAAATGATATATCCACGGACATCTACAGAAAATGTTACATCCGATTCTCCGCAGCTCTCGCCCAAGGAGCGGCACAACACGAGGGACGCAGCGGCGCGAGTCAAAAGAGGGGAGAGAGAGACGACAAAAAGGAGGGATGCAACACGAGGACTTCCCAGGAGGTCACCCATCCTAGTACTACTCTCGCCCAAGCACGCTTAACTTCGGAGTTCTGATGGGATCCGGTGCTTTAGTGCTGGTATGATCGCATCCGATATGTCTAGGCGTCATTCGGATGTCATTTCTTAAAATAGGCGTAACTTTCTCATACGGACTCGGAATCAGGCAAATGATATATCCACGGACATCTACAGAAAATGTTACATCCGATTCTCCGCAGCTCTCGCCCAAGGAGCGGCACAACACGAGGGACGCAGCGGCGCGAGTCAAAAGAGGGGAGAGAGAGACGACAAAAAGGAGGGATGCAACACGAGGACTTCCCAGGAGGTCACCCATCCTAGTACTACTCTCGCCCAAGCACGCTTAACTTCGGAGTTCTGATGGGATCCGGTGCTTTAGTGCTGGTATGATCGCATCCGATATGTCTAGGCGTCATTCGGATGTCATTTCTTAAAATAGGCGTAACTTTCTCATACGGACTCGGAATCAGGCAAATGATATATCCACGGACATCTACAGAAAATGTTACATCCGATTCTCCGCAGCTCTCGCCCAAGGAGCGGCACAACACGAGGGACGCAGCGGCGCGAGTCAAAAGAGGGGAGAGAGAGACGACAAAAAGGAGGGATGCAACACGAGGACTTCCCAGGAGGTCACCCATCCTAGTACTACTCTCGCCCAAGCACGCTTAACTTCGGAGTTCTGATGGGATCCGGTGCTTTAGTGCTGGTATGATCGCATCCGATATGTCTAGGCGTCATTCGGATGTCATTTCTTAAAATAGGCGTAACTTTCTCATACGGACTCGGAATCAGGCAAATGATATATCCACGGACATCTACAGAAAATGTTACATCCGATTCTCCGCAGCTCTCGCCCAAGGAGCGGCACAACACGAGGGACGCAGCGGCGCGAGTCAAAAGAGGGGAGAGAGAGACGACAAAAAGGAGGGATGCAACACGAGGACTTCCCAGGAGGTCACCCATCCTAGTACTACTCTCGCCCAAGCACGCTTAACTTCGGAGTTCTGATGGGATCCGGTGCTTTAGTGCTGGTATGATCGCATCCGATATGTCTAGGCGTCATTCGGATGTCATTTCTTAAAATAGGCGTAACTTTCTCATACGGACTCGGAATCAGGCAAATGATATATCCACGGACATCTACAGAAAATGTTACATCCGATTCTCCGCAGCTCTCGCCCAAGGAGCGGCACAACACGAGGGACGCAGCGGCGCGAGTCAAAAGAGGGGAGAGAGAGACGACAAAAAGGAGGGATGCAACACGAGGACTTCCCAGGAGGTCACCCATCCTAGTACTACTCTCGCCCAAGCACGCTTAACTTCGGAGTTCTGATGGGATCCGGTGCTTTAGTGCTGGTATGATCGCATCCGATATGTCTAGGCGTCATTCGGATGTCATTTCTTAAAATAGGCGTAACTTTCTCATACGGACTCGGAATCAGGCAAATGATATATCCACGGACATCTACAGAAAATGTTACATCCGATTCTCCGCAGCTCTCGCCCAAGGAGCGGCACAACACGAGGGACGCAGCGGCGCGAGTCAAAAGAGGGGAGAGAGAGACGACAAAAAGGAGGGATGCAACACGAGGACTTCCCAGGAGGTCACCCATCCTAGTACTACTCTCGCCCAAGCACGCTTAACTTCGGAGTTCTGATGGGATCCGGTGCTTTAGTGCTGGTATGATCGCATCCGATATGTCTAGGCGTCATTCGGATGTCATTTCTTAAAATAGGCGTAACTTTCTCATACGGACTCGGAATCAGGCAAATGATATATCCACGGACATCTACAGAAAATGTTACATCCGATTCTCCGCAGCTCTCGCCCAAGGAGCGGCACAACACGAGGGACGCAGCGGCGCGAGTCAAAAGAGGGGAGAGAGAGACGACAAAAAGGAGGGATGCAACACGAGGACTTCCCAGGAGGTCACCCATCCTAGTACTACTCTCGCCCAAGCACGCTTAACTTCGGAGTTCTGATGGGATCCGGTGCTTTAGTGCTGGTATGATCGCATCCGATATGTCTAGGCGTCATTCGGATGTCATTTCTTAAAATAGGCGTAACTTTCTCATACGGACTCGGAATCAGGCAAATGATATATCCACGGACATCTACAGAAAATGTTACATCCGATTCTCCGCAGCTCTCGCCCAAGGAGCGGCACAACACGAGGGACGCAGCGGCGCGAGTCAAAAGAGGGGAGAGAGAGACGACAAAAAGGAGGGATGCAACACGAGGACTTCCCAGGAGGTCACCCATCCTAGTACTACTCTCGCCCAAGCACGCTTAACTTCGGAGTTCTGATGGGATCCGGTGCTTTAGTGCTGGTATGATCGCATCCGATATGTCTAGGCGTCATTCGGATGTCATTTCTTAAAATAGGCGTAACTTTCTCATACGGACTCGGAATCAGGCAAATGATATATCCACGGACATCTACAGAAAATGTTACATCCGATTCTCCGCAGCTCTCGCCCAAGGAGCGGCACAACACGAGGGACGCAGCGGCGCGAGTCAAAAGAGGGGAGAGAGAGACGACAAAAAGGAGGGATGCAACACGAGGACTTCCCAGGAGGTCACCCATCCTAGTACTACTCTCGCCCAAGCACGCTTAACTTCGGAGTTCTGATGGGATCCGGTGCTTTAGTGCTGGTATGATCGCATCCGATATGTCTAGGCGTCATTCGGATGTCATTTCTTAAAATAGGCGTAACTTTCTCATACGGACTCGGAATCAGGCAAATGATATATCCACGGACATCTACAGAAAATGTTACATCCGATTCTCCGCAGCTCTCGCCCAAGGAGCGGCACAACACGAGGGACGCAGCGGCGCGAGTCAAAAGAGGGGAGAGAGAGACGACAAAAAGGAGGGATGCAACACGAGGACTTCCCAGGAGGTCACCCATCCTAGTACTACTCTCGCCCAAGCACGCTTAACTTCGGAGTTCTGATGGGATCCGGTGCTTTAGTGCTGGTATGATCGCATCCGATATGTCTAGGCGTCATTCGGATGTCATTTCTTAAAATAGGCGTAACTTTCTCATACGGACTCGGAATCAGGCAAATGATATATCCACGGACATCTACAGAAAATGTTACATCCGATTCTCCGCAGCTCTCGCCCAAGGAGCGGCACAACACGAGGGACGCAGCGGCGCGAGTCAAAAGAGGGGAGAGAGAGACGACAAAAAGGAGGGATGCAACACGAGGACTTCCCAGGAGGTCACCCATCCTAGTACTACTCTCGCCCAAGCACGCTTAACTTCGGAGTTCTGATGGGATCCGGTGCTTTAGTGCTGGTATGATCGCATCCGATATGTCTAGGCGTCATTCGGATGTCATTTCTTAAAATAGGCGTAACTTTCTCATACGGACTCGGAATCAGGCAAATGATATATCCACGGACATCTACAGAAAATGTTACATCCGATTCTCCGCAGCTCTCGCCCAAGGAGCGGCACAACACGAGGGACGCAGCGGCGCGAGTCAAAAGAGGGGAGAGAGAGACGACAAAAAGGAGGGATGCAACACGAGGACTTCCCAGGAGGTCACCCATCCTAGTACTACTCTCGCCCAAGCACGCTTAACTTCGGAGTTCTGATGGGATCCGGTGCTTTAGTGCTGGTATGATCGCATCCGATATGTCTAGGCGTCATTCGGATGTCATTTCTTAAAATAGGCGTAACTTTCTCATACGGACTCGGAATCAGGCAAATGATATATCCACGGACATCTACAGAAAATGTTACATCCGATTCTCCGCAGCTCTCGCCCAAGGAGCGGCACAACACGAGGGACGCAGCGGCGCGAGTCAAAAGAGGGGAGAGAGAGACGACAAAAAGGAGGGATGCAACACGAGGACTTCCCAGGAGGTCACCCATCCTAGTACTACTCTCGCCCAAGCACGCTTAACTTCGGAGTTCTGATGGGATCCGGTGCTTTAGTGCTGGTATGATCGCATCCGATATGTCTAGGCGTCATTCGGATGTCATTTCTTAAAATAGGCGTAACTTTCTCATACGGACTCGGAATCAGGCAAATGATATATCCACGGACATCTACAGAAAATGTTACATCCGATTCTCCGCAGCTCTCGCCCAAGGAGCGGCACAACACGAGGGACGCAGCGGCGCGAGTCAAAAGAGGGGAGAGAGAGACGACAAAAAGGAGGGATGCAACACGAGGACTTCCCAGGAGGTCACCCATCCTAGTACTACTCTCGCCCAAGCACGCTTAACTTCGGAGTTCTGATGGGATCCGGTGCTTTAGTGCTGGTATGATCGCATCCGATATGTCTAGGCGTCATTCGGATGTCATTTCTTAAAATAGGCGTAACTTTCTCATACGGACTCGGAATCAGGCAAATGATATATCCACGGACATCTACAGAAAATGTTACATCCGATTCTCCGCAGCTCTCGCCCAAGGAGCGGCACAACACGAGGGACGCAGCGGCGCGAGTCAAAAGAGGGGAGAGAGAGACGACAAAAAGGAGGGATGCAACACGAGGACTTCCCAGGAGGTCACCCATCCTAGTACTACTCTCGCCCAAGCACGCTTAACTTCGGAGTTCTGATGGGATCCGGTGCTTTAGTGCTGGTATGATCGCATCCGATATGTCTAGGCGTCATTCGGATGTCATTTCTTAAAATAGGCGTAACTTTCTCATACGGACTCGGAATCAGGCAAATGATATATCCACGGACATCTACAGAAAATGTTACATCCGATTCTCCGCAGCTCTCGCCCAAGGAGCGGCACAACACGAGGGACGCAGCGGCGCGAGTCAAAAGAGGGGAGAGAGAGACGACAAAAGGAGGGATGCAACACGAGGACTTCCCAGGAGGTCACCCATCCTAGTACTACTCTCGCCCAAGCACGCTTAACTTCGGAGTTCTGATGGGATCCGGTGCTTTAGTGCTGGTATGATCGCATCCGATATGTCTAGGCGTCATTCGGATGTCATTTCTTAAAATAGGCGTAACTTTCTCATACGGACTCGGAATCAGGCAAATGATATATCCACGGACATCTACAGAAAATGTTACATCCGATTCTCCGCAGCTCTCGCCCAAGGAGCGGCACAACACGAGGGACGCAGCGGCGCGAGTCAAAAGAGGGGAGAGAGAGACGACAAAAAGGAGGGATGCAACACGAGGACTTCCCAGGAGGTCACCCATCCTAGTACTACTCTCGCCCAAGCACGCTTAACTTCGGAGTTCTGATGGGATCCGGTGCTTTAGTGCTGGTATGATCGCATCCGATATGTCTAGGCGTCATTCGGATGTCATTTCTTAAAATAGGCGTAACTTTCTCATACGGACTCGGAATCAGGCAAATGATATATCCACGGACATCTACAGAAAATGTTACATCCGATTCTCCGCAGCTCTCGCCCAAGGAGCGGCACAACACGAGGGACGCAGCGGCGCGAGTCAAAAGAGGGGAGAGAGAGACGACAAAAAGGAGGGATGCAACACGAGGACTTCCCAGGAGGTCACCCATCCTAGTACTACTCTCGCCCAAGCACGCTTAACTTCGGAGTTCTGATGGGATCCGGTGCTTTAGTGCTGGTATGATCGCATCCGATATGTCTAGGCGTCATTCGGATGTCATTTCTTAAAATAGGCGTAACTTTCTCATACGGACTCGGAATCAGGCAAATGATATATCCACGGACATCTACAGAAAATGTTACATCCGATTCTCCGCAGCTCTCGCCCAAGGAGCGGCACAACACGAGGGACGCAGCGGCGCGAGTCAAAAGAGGGGAGAGAGAGACGACAAAAAGGAGGGATGCAACACGAGGACTTCCCAGGAGGTCACCCATCCTAGTACTACTCTCGCCCAAGCACGCTTAACTTCGGAGTTCTGATGGGATCCGGTGCTTTAGTGCTGGTATGATCGCATCCGATATGTCTAGGCGTCATTCGGATGTCATTTCTTAAAATAGGCGTAACTTTCTCATACGGACTCGGAATCAGGCAAATGATATATCCACGGACATCTACAGAAAATGTTACATCCGATTCTCCGCAGCTCTCGCCCAAGGAGCGGCACAACACGAGGGACGCAGCGGCGCGAGTCAAAAGAGGGGAGAGAGAGACGACAAAAAGGAGGGATGCAACACGAGGACTTCCCAGGAGGTCACCCATCCTAGTACTACTCTCGCCCAAGCACGCTTAACTTCGGAGTTCTGATGGGATCCGGTGCTTTAGTGCTGGTATGATCGCATCCGATATGTCTAGGCGTCATTCGGATGTCATTTCTTAAAATAGGCGTAACTTTCTCATACGGACTCGGAATCAGGCAAATGATATATCCACGGACATCTACAGAAAATGTTACATCCGATTCTCCGCAGCTCTCGCCCAAGGAGCGGCACAACACGAGGGACGCAGCGGCGCGAGTCAAAAGAGGGGAGAGAGAGACGACAAAAAGGAGGGATGCAACACGAGGACTTCCCAGGAGGTCACCCATCCTAGTACTACTCTCGCCCAAGCACGCTTAACTTCGGAGTTCTGATGGGATCCGGTGCTTTAGTGCTGGTATGATCGCATCCGATATGTCTAGGCGTCATTCGGATGTCATTTCTTAAAATAGGCGTAACTTTCTCATACGGACTCGGAATCAGGCAAATGATATATCCACGGACATCTACAGAAAATGTTACATCCGATTCTCCGCAGCTCTCGCCCAAGGAGCGGCACAACACGAGGGACGCAGCGGCGCGAGTCAAAAGAGGGGAGAGAGAGACGACAAAAAGGAGGGATGCAACACGAGGACTTCCCAGGAGGTCACCCATCCTAGTACTACTCTCGCCCAAGCACGCTTAACTTCGGAGTTCTGATGGGATCCGGTGCTTTAGTGCTGGTATGATCGCATCCGATATGTCTAGGCGTCATTCGGATGTCATTTCTTAAAATAGGCGTAACTTTCTCATACGGACTCGGAATCAGGCAAATGATATATCCACGGACATCTACAGAAAATGTTACATCCGATTCTCCGCAGCTCTCGCCCAAGGAGCGGCACAACACGAGGGACGCAGCGGCGCGAGTCAAAAGAGGGGAGAGAGAGACGACAAAAAGGAGGGATGCAACACGAGGACTTCCCAGGAGGTCACCCATCCTAGTACTACTCTCGCCCAAGCACGCTTAACTTCGGAGTTCTGATGGGATCCGGTGCTTTAGTGCTGGTATGATCGCATCCGATATGTCTAGGCGTCATTCGGATGTCATTTCTTAAAATAGGCGTAACTTTCTCATACGGACTCGGAATCAGGCAAATGATATATCCACGGACATCTACAGAAAATGTTACATCCGATTCTCCGCAGCTCTCGCCCAAGGAGCGGCACAACACGAGGGACGCAGCGGCGCGAGTCAAAAGAGGGGAGAGAGAGACGACAAAAAGGAGGGATGCAACACGAGGACTTCCCAGGAGGTCACCCATCCTAGTACTACTCTCGCCCAAGCACGCTTAACTTCGGAGTTCTGATGGGATCCGGTGCTTTAGTGCTGGTATGATCGCATCCGATATGTCTAGGCGTCATTCGGATGTCATTTCTTAAAATAGGCGTAACTTTCTCATACGGACTCGGAATCAGGCAAATGATATATCCACGGACATCTACAGAAAATGTTACATCCGATTCTCCGCAGCTCTCGCCCAAGGAGCGGCACAACACGAGGGACGCAGCGGCGCGAGTCAAAAGAGGGGAGAGAGAGACGACAAAAAGGAGGGATGCAACACGAGGACTTCCCAGGAGGTCACCCATCCTAGTACTACTCTCGCCCAAGCACGCTTAACTTCGGAGTTCTGATGGGATCCGGTGCTTTAGTGCTGGTATGATCGCATCCGATATGTCTAGGCGTCATTCGGATGTCATTTCTTAAAATAGGCGTAACTTTCTCATACGGACTCGGAATCAGGCAAATGATATATCCACGGACATCTACAGAAAATGTTACATCCGATTCTCCGCAGCTCTCGCCCAAGGAGCGGCACAACACGAGGGACGCAGCGGCGCGAGTCAAAAGAGGGGAGAGAGAGACGACAAAAAGGAGGGATGCAACACGAGGACTTCCCAGGAGGTCACCCATCCTAGTACTACTCTCGCCCAAGCACGCTTAACTTCGGAGTTCTGATGGGATCCGGTGCTTTAGTGCTGGTATGATCGCATCCGATATGTCTAGGCGTCATTCGGATGTCATTTCTTAAAATAGGCGTAACTTTCTCATACGGACTCGGAATCAGGCAAATGATATATCCACGGACATCTACAGAAAATGTTACATCCGATTCTCCGCAGCTCTCGCCCAAGGAGCGGCACAACACGAGGGACGCAGCGGCGCGAGTCAAAAGAGGGGAGAGAGAGACGACAAAAAGGAGGGATGCAACACGAGGACTTCCCAGGAGGTCACCCATCCTAGTACTACTCTCGCCCAAGCACGCTTAACTTCGGAGTTCTGATGGGATCCGGTGCTTTAGTGCTGGTATGATCGCATCCGATATGTCTAGGCGTCATTCGGATGTCATTTCTTAAAATAGGCGTAACTTTCTCATACGGACTCGGAATCAGGCAAATGATATATCCACGGACATCTACAGAAAATGTTACATCCGATTCTCCGCAGCTCTCGCCCAAGGAGCGGCACAACACGAGGGACGCAGCGGCGCGAGTCAAAAGAGGGGAGAGAGAGACGACAAAAAGGAGGGATGCAACACGAGGACTTCCCAGGAGGTCACCCATCCTAGTACTACTCTCGCCCAAGCACGCTTAACTTCGGAGTTCTGATGGGATCCGGTGCTTTAGTGCTGGTATGATCGCATCCGATATGTCTAGGCGTCATTCGGATGTCATTTCTTAAAATAGGCGTAACTTTCTCATACGGACTCGGAATCAGGCAAATGATATATCCACGGACATCTACAGAAAATGTTACATCCGATTCTCCGCAGCTCTCGCCCAAGGAGCGGCACAACACGAGGGACGCAGCGGCGCGAGTCAAAAGAGGGGAGAGAGAGACGACAAAAAGGAGGGATGCAACACGAGGACTTCCCAGGAGGTCACCCATCCTAGTACTACTCTCGCCCAAGCACGCTTAACTTCGGAGTTCTGATGGGATCCGGTGCTTTAGTGCTGGTATGATCGCATCCGATATGTCTAGGCGTCATTCGGATGTCATTTCTTAAAATAGGCGTAACTTTCTCATACGGACTCGGAATCAGGCAAATGATATATCCACGGACATCTACAGAAAATGTTACATCCGATTCTCCGCAGCTCTCGCCCAAGGAGCGGCACAACACGAGGGACGCAGCGGCGCGAGTCAAAAGAGGGGAGAGAGAGACGACAAAAAGGAGGGATGCAACACGAGGACTTCCCAGGAGGTCACCCATCCTAGTACTACTCTCGCCCAAGCACGCTTAACTTCGGAGTTCTGATGGGATCCGGTGCTTTAGTGCTGGTATGATCGCATCCGATATGTCTAGGCGTCATTCGGATGTCATTTCTTAAAATAGGCGTAACTTTCTCATACGGACTCGGAATCAGGCAAATGATATATCCACGGACATCTACAGAAAATGTTACATCCGATTCTCCGCAGCTCTCGCCCAAGGAGCGGCACAACACGAGGGACGCAGCGGCGCGAGTCAAAAGAGGGGAGAGAGAGACGACAAAAAGGAGGGATGCAACACGAGGACTTCCCAGGAGGTCACCCATCCTAGTACTACTCTCGCCCAAGCACGCTTAACTTCGGAGTTCTGATGGGATCCGGTGCTTTAGTGCTGGTATGATCGCATCCGATATGTCTAGGCGTCATTCGGATGTCATTTCTTAAAATAGGCGTAACTTTCTCATACGGACTCGGAATCAGGCAAATGATATATCCACGGACATCTACAGAAAATGTTACATCCGATTCTCCGCAGCTCTCGCCCAAGGAGCGGCACAACACGAGGGACGCAGCGGCGCGAGTCAAAAGAGGGGAGAGAGAGACGACAAAAAGGAGGGATGCAACACGAGGACTTCCCAGGAGGTCACCCATCCTAGTACTACTCTCGCCCAAGCACGCTTAACTTCGGAGTTCTGATGGGATCCGGTGCTTTAGTGCTGGTATGATCGCATCCGATATGTCTAGGCGTCATTCGGATGTCATTTCTTAAAATAGGCGTAACTTTCTCATACGGACTCGGAATCAGGCAAATGATATATCCACGGACATCTACAGAAAATGTTACATCCGATTCTCCGCAGCTCTCGCCCAAGGAGCGGCACAACACGAGGGACGCAGCGGCGCGAGTCAAAAGAGGGGAGAGAGAGACGACAAAAAGGAGGGATGCAACACGAGGACTTCCCAGGAGGTCACCCATCCTAGTACTACTCTCGCCCAAGCACGCTTAACTTCGGAGTTCTGATGGGATCCGGTGCTTTAGTGCTGGTATGATCGCATCCGATATGTCTAGGCGTCATTCGGATGTCATTTCTTAAAATAGGCGTAACTTTCTCATACGGACTCGGAATCAGGCAAATGATATATCCACGGACATCTACAGAAAATGTTACATCCGATTCTCCGCAGCTCTCGCCCAAGGAGCGGCACAACACGAGGGACGCAGCGGCGCGAGTCAAAAGAGGGGAGAGAGAGACGACAAAAAGGAGGGATGCAACACGAGGACTTCCCAGGAGGTCACCCATCCTAGTACTACTCTCGCCCAAGCACGCTTAACTTCGGAGTTCTGATGGGATCCGGTGCTTTAGTGCTGGTATGATCGCATCCGATATGTCTAGGCGTCATTCGGATGTCATTTCTTAAAATAGGCGTAACTTTCTCATACGGACTCGGAATCAGGCAAATGATATATCCACGGACATCTACAGAAAATGTTACATCCGATTCTCCGCAGCTCTCGCCCAAGGAGCGGCACAACACGAGGGACGCAGCGGCGCGAGTCAAAAGAGGGGAGAGAGAGACGACAAAAAGGAGGGATGCAACACGAGGACTTCCCAGGAGGTCACCCATCCTAGTACTACTCTCGCCCAAGCACGCTTAACTTCGGAGTTCTGATGGGATCCGGTGCTTTAGTGCTGGTATGATCGCATCCGATATGTCTAGGCGTCATTCGGATGTCATTTCTTAAAATAGGCGTAACTTTCTCATACGGACTCGGAATCAGGCAAATGATATATCCACGGACATCTACAGAAAATGTTACATCCGATTCTCCGCAGCTCTCGCCCAAGGAGCGGCACAACACGAGGGACGCAGCGGCGCGAGTCAAAAGAGGGGAGAGAGAGACGACAAAAAGGAGGGATGCAACACGAGGACTTCCCAGGAGGTCACCCATCCTAGTACTACTCTCGCCCAAGCACGCTTAACTTCGGAGTTCTGATGGGATCCGGTGCTTTAGTGCTGGTATGATCGCATCCGATATGTCTAGGCGTCATTCGGATGTCATTTCTTAAAATAGGCGTAACTTTCTCATACGGACTCGGAATCAGGCAAATGATATATCCACGGACATCTACAGAAAATGTTACATCCGATTCTCCGCAGCTCTCGCCCAAGGAGCGGCACAACACGAGGGACGCAGCGGCGCGAGTCAAAAGAGGGGAGAGAGAGACGACAAAAAGGAGGGATGCAACACGAGGACTTCCCAGGAGGTCACCCATCCTAGTACTACTCTCGCCCAAGCACGCTTAACTTCGGAGTTCTGATGGGATCCGGTGCTTTAGTGCTGGTATGATCGCATCCGATATGTCTAGGCGTCATTCGGATGTCATTTCTTAAAATAGGCGTAACTTTCTCATACGGACTCGGAATCAGGCAAATGATATATCCACGGACATCTACAGAAAATGTTACATCCGATTCTCCGCAGCTCTCGCCCAAGGAGCGGCACAACACGAGGGACGCAGCGGCGCGAGTCAAAAGAGGGGAGAGAGAGACGACAAAAAGGAGGGATGCAACACGAGGACTTCCCAGGAGGTCACCCATCCTAGTACTACTCTCGCCCAAGCACGCTTAACTTCGGAGTTCTGATGGGATCCGGTGCTTTAGTGCTGGTATGATCGCATCCGATATGTCTAGGCGTCATTCGGATGTCATTTCTTAAAATAGGCGTAACTTTCTCATACGGACTCGGAATCAGGCAAATGATATATCCACGGACATCTACAGAAAATGTTACATCCGATTCTCCGCAGCTCTCGCCCAAGGAGCGGCACAACACGAGGGACGCAGCGGCGCGAGTCAAAAGAGGGGAGAGAGAGACGACAAAAAGGAGGGATGCAACACGAGGACTTCCCAGGAGGTCACCCATCCTAGTACTACTCTCGCCCAAGCACGCTTAACTTCGGAGTTCTGATGGGATCCGGTGCTTTAGTGCTGGTATGATCGCATCCGATATGTCTAGGCGTCATTCGGATGTCATTTCTTAAAATAGGCGTAACTTTCTCATACGGACTCGGAATCAGGCAAATGATATATCCACGGACATCTACAGAAAATGTTACATCCGATTCTCCGCAGCTCTCGCCCAAGGAGCGGCACAACACGAGGGACGCAGCGGCGCGAGTCAAAAGAGGGGAGAGAGAGACGACAAAAAGGAGGGATGCAACACGAGGACTTCCCAGGAGGTCACCCATCCTAGTACTACTCTCGCCCAAGCACGCTTAACTTCGGAGTTCTGATGGGATCCGGTGCTTTAGTGCTGGTATGATCGCATCCGATATGTCTAGGCGTCATTCGGATGTCATTTCTTAAAATAGGCGTAACTTTCTCATACGGACTCGGAATCAGGCAAATGATATATCCACGGACATCTACAGAAAATGTTACATCCGATTCTCCGCAGCTCTCGCCCAAGGAGCGGCACAACACGAGGGACGCAGCGGCGCGAGTCAAAAGAGGGGAGAGAGAGACGACAAAAAGGAGGGATGCAACACGAGGACTTCCCAGGAGGTCACCCATCCTAGTACTACTCTCGCCCAAGCACGCTTAACTTCGGAGTTCTGATGGGATCCGGTGCTTTAGTGCTGGTATGATCGCATCCGATATGTCTAGGCGTCATTCGGATGTCATTTCTTAAAATAGGCGTAACTTTCTCATACGGACTCGGAATCAGGCAAATGATATATCCACGGACATCTACAGAAAATGTTACATCCGATTCTCCGCAGCTCTCGCCCAAGGAGCGGCACAACACGAGGGACGCAGCGGCGCGAGTCAAAAGAGGGGAGAGAGAGACGACAAAAAGGAGGGATGCAACACGAGGACTTCCCAGGAGGTCACCCATCCTAGTACTACTCTCGCCCAAGCACGCTTAACTTCGGAGTTCTGATGGGATCCGGTGCTTTAGTGCTGGTATGATCGCATCCGATATGTCTAGGCGTCATTCGGATGTCATTTCTTAAAATAGGCGTAACTTTCTCATACGGACTCGGAATCAGGCAAATGATATATCCACGGACATCTACAGAAAATGTTACATCCGATTCTCCGCAGCTCTCGCCCAAGGAGCGGCACAACACGAGGGACGCAGCGGCGCGAGTCAAAAGAGGGGAGAGAGAGACGACAAAAAGGAGGGATGCAACACGAGGACTTCCCAGGAGGTCACCCATCCTAGTACTACTCTCGCCCAAGCACGCTTAACTTCGGAGTTCTGATGGGATCCGGTGCTTTAGTGCTGGTATGATCGCATCCGATATGTCTAGGCGTCATTCGGATGTCATTTCTTAAAATAGGCGTAACTTTCTCATACGGACTCGGAATCAGGCAAATGATATATCCACGGACATCTACAGAAAATGTTACATCCGATTCTCCGCAGCTCTCGCCCAAGGAGCGGCACAACACGAGGGACGCAGCGGCGCGAGTCAAAAGAGGGGAGAGAGAGACGACAAAAAGGAGGGATGCAACACGAGGACTTCCCAGGAGGTCACCCATCCTAGTACTACTCTCGCCCAAGCACGCTTAACTTCGGAGTTCTGATGGGATCCGGTGCTTTAGTGCTGGTATGATCGCATCCGATATGTCTAGGCGTCATTCGGATGTCATTTCTTAAAATAGGCGTAACTTTCTCATACGGACTCGGAATCAGGCAAATGATATATCCACGGACATCTACAGAAAATGTTACATCCGATTCTCCGCAGCTCTCGCCCAAGGAGCGGCACAACACGAGGGACGCAGCGGCGCGAGTCAAAAGAGGGGAGAGAGAGACGACAAAAAGGAGGGATGCAACACGAGGACTTCCCAGGAGGTCACCCATCCTAGTACTACTCTCGCCCAAGCACGCTTAACTTCGGAGTTCTGATGGGATCCGGTGCTTTAGTGCTGGTATGATCGCATCCGATATGTCTAGGCGTCATTCGGATGTCATTTCTTAAAATAGGCGTAACTTTCTCATACGGACTCGGAATCAGGCAAATGATATATCCACGGACATCTACAGAAAATGTTACATCCGATTCTCCGCAGCTCTCGCCCAAGGAGCGGCACAACACGAGGGACGCAGCGGCGCGAGTCAAAAGAGGGGAGAGAGAGACGACAAAAAGGAGGGATGCAACACGAGGACTTCCCAGGAGGTCACCCATCCTAGTACTACTCTCGCCCAAGCACGCTTAACTTCGGAGTTCTGATGGGATCCGGTGCTTTAGTGCTGGTATGATCGCATCCGATATGTCTAGGCGTCATTCGGATGTCATTTCTTAAAATAGGCGTAACTTTCTCATACGGACTCGGAATCAGGCAAATGATATATCCACGGACATCTACAGAAAATGTTACATCCGATTCTCCGCAGCTCTCGCCCAAGGAGCGGCACAACACGAGGGACGCAGCGGCGCGAGTCAAAAGAGGGGAGAGAGAGACGACAAAAAGGAGGGATGCAACACGAGGACTTCCCAGGAGGTCACCCATCCTAGTACTACTCTCGCCCAAGCACGCTTAACTTCGGAGTTCTGATGGGATCCGGTGCTTTAGTGCTGGTATGATCGCATCCGATATGTCTAGGCGTCATTCGGATGTCATTTCTTAAAATAGGCGTAACTTTCTCATACGGACTCGGAATCAGGCAAATGATATATCCACGGACATCTACAGAAAATGTTACATCCGATTCTCCGCAGCTCTCGCCCAAGGAGCGGCACAACACGAGGGACGCAGCGGCGCGAGTCAAAAGAGGGGAGAGAGAGACGACAAAAAGGAGGGATGCAACACGAGGACTTCCCAGGAGGTCACCCATCCTAGTACTACTCTCGCCCAAGCACGCTTAACTTCGGAGTTCTGATGGGATCCGGTGCTTTAGTGCTGGTATGATCGCATCCGATATGTCTAGGCGTCATTCGGATGTCATTTCTTAAAATAGGCGTAACTTTCTCATACGGACTCGGAATCAGGCAAATGATATATCCACGGACATCTACAGAAAATGTTACATCCGATTCTCCGCAGCTCTCGCCCAAGGAGCGGCACAACACGAGGGACGCAGCGGCGCGAGTCAAAAGAGGGGAGAGAGAGACGACAAAAAGGAGGGATGCAACACGAGGACTTCCCAGGAGGTCACCCATCCTAGTACTACTCTCGCCCAAGCACGCTTAACTTCGGAGTTCTGATGGGATCCGGTGCTTTAGTGCTGGTATGATCGCATCCGATATGTCTAGGCGTCATTCGGATGTCATTTCTTAAAATAGGCGTAACTTTCTCATACGGACTCGGAATCAGGCAAATGATATATCCACGGACATCTACAGAAAATGTTACATCCGATTCTCCGCAGCTCTCGCCCAAGGAGCGGCACAACACGAGGGACGCAGCGGCGCGAGTCAAAAGAGGGGAGAGAGAGACGACAAAAAGGAGGGATGCAACACGAGGACTTCCCAGGAGGTCACCCATCCTAGTACTACTCTCGCCCAAGCACGCTTAACTTCGGAGTTCTGATGGGATCCGGTGCTTTAGTGCTGGTATGATCGCATCCGATATGTCTAGGCGTCATTCGGATGTCATTTCTTAAAATAGGCGTAACTTTCTCATACGGACTCGGAATCAGGCAAATGATATATCCACGGACATCTACAGAAAATGTTACATCCGATTCTCCGCAGCTCTCGCCCAAGGAGCGGCACAACACGAGGGACGCAGCGGCGCGAGTCAAAAGAGGGGAGAGAGAGACGACAAAAAGGAGGGATGCAACACGAGGACTTCCCAGGAGGTCACCCATCCTAGTACTACTCTCGCCCAAGCACGCTTAACTTCGGAGTTCTGATGGGATCCGGTGCTTTAGTGCTGGTATGATCGCATCCGATATGTCTAGGCGTCATTCGGATGTCATTTCTTAAAATAGGCGTAACTTTCTCATACGGACTCGGAATCAGGCAAATGATATATCCACGGACATCTACAGAAAATGTTACATCCGATTCTCCGCAGCTCTCGCCCAAGGAGCGGCACAACACGAGGGACGCAGCGGCGCGAGTCAAAAGAGGGGAGAGAGAGACGACAAAAAGGAGGGATGCAACACGAGGACTTCCCAGGAGGTCACCCATCCTAGTACTACTCTCGCCCAAGCACGCTTAACTTCGGAGTTCTGATGGGATCCGGTGCTTTAGTGCTGGTATGATCGCATCCGATATGTCTAGGCGTCATTCGGATGTCATTTCTTAAAATAGGCGTAACTTTCTCATACGGACTCGGAATCAGGCAAATGATATATCCACGGACATCTACAGAAAATGTTACATCCGATTCTCCGCAGCTCTCGCCCAAGGAGCGGCACAACACGAGGGACGCAGCGGCGCGAGTCAAAAGAGGGGAGAGAGAGACGACAAAAAGGAGGGATGCAACACGAGGACTTCCCAGGAGGTCACCCATCCTAGTACTACTCTCACCCAAGCACGCTTAACTTCGGAGTTCTGATGGGATCCGGTGCTTTAGTGCTGGTATGATCGCATCCGATATGATTAGGCATCATTCGGATGTCATTTCTTAAAATAGGCGTAACTTTCTCATACGGACTCGGAATCAGGCAAATGATATATCCACTGACATCTACAGAAAATGTTACATCCGATTCTCCGCAGCTCTCGCCCAAGGAGCGACACAACACGTGGGACGTAGCGGCCCGAGTCAAAAGAGGGGAGAGAGAGATCATTCGGATGTCATTTCTTAAAATAGGCGTAACTTTCTCATACGGACTCGGAATCAGGCAAATGATATATCCACTGACATCTACAGAAAATGTTACATCCGATTCTCCGCAGCTCTCGCCCAAGGAGCGACACAACACGTGGGACGTAGCGGCCCGAGTCAAAAGAGGGGAGAGAGAGACGACAAAAAGGAGGGATGCAACACGAGGACTTCCCAGGAGGTCACCCATCCTAGTACTACTCTCGCCCAAGCACGCTTTACTTCGGAGTTCTGATGGGATCCGGTGCTTTAGTGCTGGTATGATCGCATCCGATATGTCTAGGCGTCATTCGGATGTCATTTCTTAAAATAGGCGTAACTTTCTCATACGGACTCGGAATCAGGCAAATGATATATCCACGGACATCTACAGAAAATGTTACATCCGATTCTCCGCAGCTCTCGCCCAAGGAGCGCCACAACACGAGGGACGCAGCGGCGCGAGTCAAAAGAGGGGAGAGAGAGACGACAAAAAGGAGGGATGCAACACGAGGACTTCCCAGGAGGTCACCCATCCTAGTACTACTCTCGCCCAAGCACGCTTAACTTCGGAGTTCTGATGGGATCCGGTGCTTTAGTGCTGGTATGATCGCATCCGATATGTCTAGGCGTCATTCGGATGTCATTTCTTAAAATAGGCGTAACTTTCTCATACGGACTCGGAATCAGGCAAATGATATATCCACGGACATCTACAGAAAATGTTACATCCGATTCTCCGCAGCTCTCGCCCAAGGAGCGGCACAACACGAGGGACGCAGCGGCGCGAGTCAAAAGAGGGGAGAGAGAGACGACAAAAAGGAGGGATGGCAACACGAGGACTTCCCAGGAGGTCACCCATCCTAGTACTACTACTCCGCCCAAGCACGCTTACTTCGGAGTTCTGATGGGATCCGGTGCTTTAGTGCTGGTATGATCGCATCCGATATGTCTAGGCGTCATTCGGATGTCATTTCTTAAATAGGCGTAACTTTCTCATACGGACTCGGAATCAGGCAAATGATATATCCACGGACATCTACAGAAAATGTTACATCCGATTCTCCGCAGCTCTCGCCCAAGGAGCGGCACAACACGAGGGACGCAGCGGCGCGAGGTCAAAAGAGGGGAGAGAGAGACGACAAAAAGGAGGGATGCAACACGAGGACTTCCCAGGAGGTCACCCATCCTAGTACTACTCTCGCCCAAGCACGCTTACTTCGGAGTTCTGATGGGATCCGGTGCTTTAGTGCTGGTATGATCGCATCCGATATGTCTAGGCGTCATTCGGATGTCATTTCTTAAAATAGGCGTACTTTCTCATACGGACTCGGAATCAGGCAAATGATATATCCACGGACATCTACAGAAAATGTTACATCCGATTCTCCGCAGCTCTCGCCCAAGGAGCGGCACAACACGAGGGACGCAGCGGCGCGAGTCAAAAGAGGGGAGAGAGAGAGACGACAAAAAGGAGGGATGCAACACGAGGACTTCCCAGGAGGCACCCATCCTAGTACTACTCTCGCCCAAGCACGCTTAACTTCGGAGTTCTGATGGGATCCGGTGCTTTAGTGCTGGTATGATCGCATCCGATATGTCTAGGCGTCATTCGGATGTCATTTCTTAAAATAGGCGTAACTTTCTCATACGGACTCGGAATCAGGCAAATGATATATCCACGGACATCTACAGAAATGTTACATCCGATTCTCCGCAGCTCTCGCCCAAGGAGCGGCACACAACACGAGGGACGCAGCGGCGCGAGTCAAAAGAGGGAGAGAGAGAGACGACAAAAAGGAGGGATGCAACACGAGGACTCCCAGGAGGTCACCATCCTAGTACTACTCTCGCCCAAGCACGCTTAACTTCGGAGTTCTGATGGGATCCGGTGCTTAGTGCTGGTATGATCGCATCCGATATGTCTAGGCGTCCATTCGGATGTCATTCCTTAAAATAGGGCGTAACTTTCTCATACGGACTCGGAATCAGGCAAATGATCTATCCCGCGGACATCTACAGAAAATGTTACATCCTCTTCTCCGCAGCTCTTCGCCACGGAGCGAGACACCACAGAGGGGACGCAGCCGGCGCGAGTCAAAGAGGAGGGGATGAGAGAGACGACAAAAGAGGAGGGATTTGCTCACACGGAGGACTTCCCAGGAGGTCACCCATCCTAGTAACTTGTACTCTCAGCCCACAAGGCACGCTTAACTTCGGAGTTCTGATGGGATCCGGTGCTTTAGTGCTGGTATGATCGCATCCGATATGATTAGGCATCATTCGGATGTCATTTCTTAAAATAGGCGTAACTTTCTCATACGGACTCGGAATCAGGCAAATGATATATCCACTGACATCTACAGAAAATGTTACATCCGATTCTCCGCAGCTCTCGCCCAAGGAGCGACACAACACGTGGGACGTAGCGGCCCGAGTCAAAAGAGGGGAGAGAGAGATCATTCGGATGTCATTTCTTAAAATAGGCGTAACTTTCTCATACGGACTCGGAATCAGGCAAATGATATATCCACTGACATCTACAGAAAATGTTACATCCGATTCTCCGCAGCTCTCGCCCAAGGAGCGACACAACACGTGGGACGTAGCGGCCGAGTCAAAAAAGGGGGGAGAGGAGAGACGACGACAAAAGGAGGGATGCAACACGAGGACTTCCCAGGAGGTCACCCATCCTAGTACTACTCTCGCCCAAGCACGCTTTACTTCGGAGTTCTGATGGGATCGGTGCTTAGTGGGTATGATCGCATCCGATATGTCTAGGCGTCATTCGGATGTCATTCTTAAAATAGGCGTAACTTTCTCATACGGACTCGTAATCAGGCAAATGATATATCCACGGACATCTACAGAAAATGTTACATCCGATTCTCCGCAGCTCTCGCCAAAGGAGCGACACACACGAGGGACACAGCGGCGCGAGTCAAAGAGGGGAGAGAGAGACGACAAAAAGGAGGGATGCAACACGAGGACTTCCCAGGAGGTCACCCATCCTAGTACTCTCTCGCCCAAGCACGCTTTACGTCGGAGTTCTGATGGGATCCGGTGCTTTAGTGCTGGTATGATCGCATCCGATATGTCAAGGCGTCATTCGGATGTCATTTCTTAAAATAGGCGTAACTTTCTCATACGGACTCGGAATCAGGCAAATGATATATCCACGGACATCTACAGAAAATGTTACATCCGATTCTCCGCAGCTCTCGCCCAAGGAGCGACACAACACGAGGGACGCAACACGAGGGACGCAGCGGCGCGAGTCAAAAGAGGGGAGAGAGAGACGACAAAAAGGAGGGATGCAACACGAGG
>NW_026267081.1:0-23015 GCF_000147395.1 Oryza glaberrima | reverse complement strand
AAAGCATCGCACCCTCGTGTGCCAATATTGGCATTATTGACAAAAGTTCGCCGCACGAACTTACGAAGTGAGGTTTTTTGCCCACGAACGCACCAAATACACTACTCAATATGTCCAAAAATCATGTTTTGGCTTTTTTGAACTTTTTTGATTCCAGTCAAAACACATCGCACCCTACGTGTGCCAACAATTGCATTAATTGACAAAAGTTCGCCGCGCGAATCACGAAGGTTTGTTTTGCCACGAACGCACCCAATACACTCCAATATGTCCAAAAATCATGTTTGGTGCTTTTTGAACTTTTTCATTCCGGTCAAAACATCGCACCTCGTGTGGCCAATATATACCAATATTGGCATTAATTGACCAAAACTTCGCCGCGCGAACCCCGAAGTGAGTTTTTGACACGAACGCACCAATACAACATCCAATATGTCCAAAAATCATGTTTGCCTTTTTTGTGACTTTTTTATTCGGGAAAAAAACATCGCACCTCGTGTGCCAACTATTGGCATATATTGACAAAAGTTCGCCGCGACGAATGACGAAGTGAGTTTTTGCCACGAACGCACCAAATACACTCCAATATGTCTAAAATCATTGTTGTGGTGCTTTTTAACTTTGTCATTCCGGTCAAAAACATTGCACCTGTGTAGGCCAATATATACCAATATTGGCATTAATTGACAAAACTTCGCCGCGCGAACCACGAAGTGAGTTTTTGACACGAACGCACCCAATACACTCCAATATGTCCAAAAACCATGTTTGCCTTTTTGAACTTTTTTATTTTGGAAAAAAACATCGCACCCCTCGTGTGCCAATATTGGCATTTATTGACAAAAGTTCGCCGCACGAATTACGAAGTGAGTTTTTGCCACGAACGCACCAAATACACTCCAATATGTCCAAAAATCATGTTTTGGCTTTTTTGAACTTTTTGATTCCAGTCAAAAAACATCGCACCCTCGTGTGCCAACAATGGCATTAATTGACAAAAGTTCGCCGCGCGAATCACGAAGGGTGTTTTTGCCACGAACGCACCCAATACACACCAATATGTCCAAAATCATGCTTGGTGCGTTTTGAACTTTTTCATTCCGGTCAAAAACATCGCACCTGTGTGGGCCAATATATACCAATATTGGCATTAATTGACAAAACTCGCCGCGCGAACCACGAAGTGAGTTTTGACACGAACGCACCCAATACACTCCAATATGTCCAAAAATGATGTTTTGCTTTTTTGAACTTTTTAATTCTGGAAAAAACATCGCACCCTCGTGTGCCAATATTGGCATTTATTGACAAAAGTTCGCCACACGAATGACGAAGTGAGTTTTTGCCACGAACGCACCAAATACACTCCAATATGTCCAAAAATTCATGTCTTGGCTTTTTTGAACTTTTTAATTCCGGCCAAAAGCATCGCACCCTCGTGTGCCAATATTGGCATTTATTGACAAAAGTTCGCCGCACGAATTACGAAGTGAGTTTTTGCCACGAACGCACCAAATACACTCCAATATGTCCAAAAATCATGTTTTGGCTTTTTTGAACTTTTTGATTCCGGTCAAAAACATCGCACCCTCGTGTGCCAACAATGGCATTAATTGACAAAAGTTCGCCGCGCGAATCACGAAGGGTGTTTTTGCCACGAACGCACCCAATACACTCCAATATGTCCAAAAATCATGCTTTGGTGCTTTTTGACCTTTTTCATTCCGGTCAAAAACATCGCACCTGTGTGGGCCAATATATACCAATATTGGCATTAATTGACAAAACTTCGCCGCGCGAACCCCGAAGTGAGTTTTTGACACGAACGCACCCAATACACTCCAATATGTCCAAAATCATGTTTTGCCTTTTTTGAACTTTTTTATTCTGGAAAAAAACATCGCACCCTCGTGTGCCAATATTGGCATATATTGACAAAAGTTCGCCGCACGAATGACGAAGTGAGTTTTTGCCACGAACGCACCAAATACACTCCAATATGTCTAAAAATCATGTTGTGGTGCTTTTTTAACTTTGTCATTCCGGTCAAAAACATTGCACCTGTGTAGGCCAATATATACCAATATTGGCATTAATTGACAAAACTTCGCCGCGCGAACCACGAAGTGAGTTTTTGACACGAACGCACCCAATACACTCCAATATGTCCAAAAACCATGTTTTGCCTTTTTGAACTTTTTTATTTTGGAAAAAAACATCGCACCCTCGTGTGCCAATATTGGCATTTATTGACAAAAGTTCGCCGCACGAATTACGAAGTGAGTTTTTGCCACGAACGCACCAAATACACTCCAATATGTCCAAAAATCATGTTTTGGCTTTTTTGAACTTTTTGATTCCAGTCAAAAACATCGCACCCTCGTGTGCCAACAATGGCATTAATTGACAAAAGTTCGCCGCGCGAATCACGAAGGGTGTTTTTGCCACGAACGCACCCAATACACACCAATATGTCCAAAAATCATGCTTTGGTGCGTTTTGAACTTTTTCATTCCGGTCAAAAACATCGCACCTGTGTGGGCCAATATATACCAATATTGGCATTAATTGACAAAACTTCGCCGCGCGAACCACGAAGTGAGTTTTTGACACGAACGCACCCAATACACTCCAATATGTCCAAAAATGATGTTTTGCCTTTTTTGAACTTTTTAATTCTGGAAAAAAACATCGCACCCTCGTGTGCCAATATTGGCATTTATTGACAAAAGTTCGCCACACGAATGACGAAGTGAGTTTTTGCCACGAACGCACCAAATACACTCCAATATGTCCAAAAATCATGTCTTGGCTTTTTTGAACTTTTTAATTCCGGTCAAAAGCATCGCACCCTCGTGTGCCAATATTGGCATTTATTGACAAAAGTTCGCCGCACGAATTACGAAGTGAGTTTTTGCCACGAACGCACCAAATACACTCCAATATGTCCAAAAATCATGTTTTGGCTTTTTTGAACTTTTTGATTCCAGTCAAAAACATCGCACCCTCGTGTGCCAACAATGGCATTAATTATAAAAGCTCGTAGCGCGAATCACGAAGTGAGTTTTTGCCACGAACGCACCCAATACACTCCAATATGTCCAAAAATCATGTTTTGGCGTATTTTGAACTTTTTGATTCCGGTCAAAAACATCGCACCCTCGTGTGCCAATATTGGCATTAATTAACAAAAGTTCGCCGCGCAAATCACGAAGTGAGTTTTTGCCACGAACGAACCAAATACACTCCAATATGTCCAAAAATTCATGTTTTGGCTTTTTTGAACTTTTTTATTCTGGAAAAAAACATCGCACCCTCGTGTGCCAACAATAGCATTAATTAACAAAAGTTCGCCGCGCGAATCACAAAGGGTATTTTTGCCACGAACGCACCCAATACACTCCAATATGTCCAAAAATCATGCTTTGTTGCTTTTTGAACTTTTTTATTCCGGTCAAAAACATCGCACCCTCGTGTGCCAACATTGGCATTAATTGACAAAAGTTCGCCGCGCGAATCAGGAAGTGAGTTTTTTCCACGAACGCACCCAATACACCCCAATATGTCCAAAAATCATGTTTTGGCTTTTTTGAACTTTTTAATTCCGGTCAAAAGCATCGCACCCTCGTGTGCCAACATTGGCATTTATTGACAAAAGTTTGCCGCACGAATCACGAAGTTAGTTTTTTCCACGAACGCAGCCAATACACTCCAATTTGTTCAAAAATCATGTTTTGGCGTTTTTTGAACATTTTGATTCCGGTCAAAAACATCGCATCCTCGTGTGCCAATATTGGCATTAATTGACAAAAGTTCGCCGTGCGAATCACGAAGTGAGTTTTTGCCACGAACGCACCCAATACACTCCAATATGTCCAAAAATCATGTTTTGGCTTTTTTGAACTTTTTCATTCCGGTCAAAAACATCGCACCCTCGTGTGCCAACAATGGCATTAATTAATAAAAGTTCGTAGCGCGAATCACGAAGTGAGTTTTTGCCACGAACGCACCCAATACACTCCAATATGTCCAAAAATCATGTTTTGGCGTATTTTGAACTTTTTGATTCCGGTCAAAAACATCGCACCCTCGTGTGCCAATATTGGCATTAATTGACAAAAGTTCGCCGCGCGAATCACGAAGTGAGTTTTTGCCACGAACGCACCAAATACACTCCAATATGTCCAAAAGTCATGTTTTGCCTTTTTTGAACCTTTTTATTCTGGAAAAAAACATCGCACCCTCGTGAGCCAATATTGGCATTTATTGACAAAAGTTCGCCGCACGAATGACGAAGTGAGTTTTTGCCACGAACGCACTAAATACACTCCAATATGTCCAAAAATCATGTTTTGGCGTATTTTGAACTTTTTGATTCCGGTCAAAAACATCGCACCCTCGTGTGCCAACAATGGCATTAATTAATAAAAGTTCGTAGCGCGAATCACGAAGTGAGTTTTTGCCACGAACGCACCCAATACACTCCAATATGTCCAAAAATCTTGTTTTGCCTTTTTTTGAACTTTTTTATTCTGGAAAAAAACATCGCACCCTCGTGTGCCAATATTGGCATTTATTGACAAAAGTTCGCCGCACGAATGACGAAGTGAGTTTTTGCCACGAACGCACCAAATACACTCCAATATGTCCAAAAATTCATGTCTTGGCTTTTTTGAACTTTTTAATTCCGGTCAAAAGCATCGCACCCTCGTGTGCCAATATTGGCATTATTGACAAAAGTTCGCCGCACGAATTACGAAGTGAGTTTTTGCCACGAACGCACCAAATACACTCCAATATGTCCAAAAATCATGTTTTGGCTTTTTTGAACTTTTTGATTCCCGTCAAAAACATCGCACCCTCGTGTGCCAACAATGGCATAAATTGACAAAAGTTCGCCGCGCAAATCACGAAGGGTATTTTTGCCACGAACGCACCAAATACACTCCAATATGTCCAAAAATTCATGTCTTGGCTTTTTTGAACTTTTTAATTCCGGTCAAAAGCATCGCACCCTCGTGTGCCAATATTGGCATTTATTGACAAAAGTTCGCCGCACGAATTACGAAGTGAGTTTTTGACACGAACGCACCCAATACACTCCAATATGTCCAAAAATCATGTTTTGCCTTTTTTGAACTTTTTTATTCCGGTCAAAAACATCGCACCCTCGTGTGCCAACATTGGCATTAATTGACAAAAGTTCGCCGCGCGAATCAGGAAGTGAGTTTTTTCCACGAACGCACCCAATACACCCCAATATGTCCAAAAATCATGTTTTGGCTTTTTTGAACTTTTTAATTCCGGTCAAAAGCATCGCACCCTCGTGTGCCAACATTGGCATTTATTGACAAAAGTTTGCCGCACGAATCACGAAGTTAGTTTTTTCCACGAACGCAGCCAATACACTCCAATTTGTTCAAAAATCATGTTTTGGCGTTTTTTGAACATTTTGATTCCGGTCAAAAACATCGCATCCTCGTGTGCCAATATTGGCATTAATTGACAAAAGTTCGCCGTGCGAATCACGAAGTGTGTTTTTGCCACGAACGCACCCAATACACTCCAATATGTCCAAAAATCATGTTTTGGCTTTTTGAACTTTTTCATTCCGGTCAAAAACATCGCACCCTCGTGTGCCAACAATGGCATTAATTAATAAAAGTTCGTAGCGCGAATCACGAAGTGAGTTTTTGCCACGAACGCACCCAATACACTCCAATATGTCCAAAAATCTTGTTTTGCCTTTTTTTGAACTTTTTTATTCTGGAAAAAACATCGCACCCTCGTGTGCCAATATTGGCATTATTGACAAAAGTTCGCCGCATGAATTACGAAGTGAGTTTTTGCCACGAACGCACCAAATACACTCCAATATGTCCAAAAATCATGTTTTGGCTTTTTTGAACTTTTTGATTCCGGTCAAAAACATCGCACCCTCGTGTGCCAACATTGGCATTAATTGACAAAAGTTCGCCGCGCGAATCACGAAGGGTGTTTTTGCCACGAACGCACCCAATACACTCCAATATGTCCAAAAATCATGCTTTGGTGCTTTTTGACCTTTTTCATTCCGGTCAAAAACATCGCACCTGTGTGGGCCAATATATACCAATATTGGCATTAATTGACAAAACTTCGCCGCGCGAACCCCGAAGTGAGTTTTTGACACGAACGCACCCAATACACTCCAATATGTCCAAAAATCATGTTTTGCCTTTTTTGAACTTTTTTATTCTGGAAAAAAACATCGCACCCTCGTGTGCCAATATTGGCATATATTGACAAAAGTTCGCCGCACGAATGACGAAGTGAGTTTTTGCCACGAACGCACCAAATACACTCCAATATGTCTAAAAATCATGTTGTGGTGCTTTTTTAACTTTGTCATTCCGGTCAAAAACATTGCACCTGTGTAGGCCAATATATACCAATATTGGCATTAATTGACAAAACTTCGCCGCGCGAACCACGAAGTGAGTTTTTGACACGAACGCACCCAATACACTCCAATATGTCCAAAAACCATGTTTTGCCTTTTTTGAACTTTTTTATTTTGGAAAAAAACATCGCACCCTCGTGTGCCAATATTGGCATTTATTGACAAAAGTTCGCCGCACGAATTACGAAGTGAGTTTTTGCCACGAACGCACCAAATACACTCCAATATGTCCAAAAATCATGTTTTGGCTTTTTTGAACTTTTTGATTCCAGTCAAAAACATCGCACCCTCGTGTGCCAACAATGGCATTAATTGACAAAAGTTCGCCGCGCGAATCACGAAGGGTGTTTTTGCCACGAACGCACCCAATACACACCAATATGTCCAAAAATCATGCTTTGGTGCGTTTTGAACTTTTTCATTCCGGTCAAAAACATCGCACCTGTGTGGGCCAATATATACCAATATTGGCATTAATTGACAAAACTTCGCCGCGCGAACCACGAAGTGAGTTTTTGACACGAACGCACCCAATACACTCCAATATGTCCAAAAATGATGTTTTGCCTTTTTTGAACTTTTTAATTCTGGAAAAAAACATCGCACCCTCGTGTGCCAATATTGGCATTTATTGACAAAAGTTCGCCACACGAATGACGAAGTGAGTTTTTGCCACGAACGCACCAAATACACTCCAATATGTCCAAAAATTCATGTCTTGGCTTTTTTGAACTTTTTAATTCCGGTCAAAAGCATCGCACCCTCGTGTGCCAATATTGGCATTTATTGACAAAAGTTCGCCGCACGAATTACGAAGTGAGTTTTTGCCACGAACGCACCAAATACACTCCAATATGTCCAAAAATCATGTTTTGGCTTTTTTGAACTTTTTGATTCCAGTCAAAAACATCGCACCCTCGTGTGCCAACAATGGCATTAATTAATAAAAGCTCGTAGCGCGAATCACGAAGTGAGTTTTTGCCACGAACGCACCCAATACACTCCAATATGTCCAAAAATCATGTTTTGGCGTATTTTGAACTTTTTGATTCCGGTCAAAAACATCGCACCCTCGTGTGCCAATATTGGCATTAATTAACAAAAGTTCGCCGCGCAAATCACGAAGTGAGTTTTTGCCACGAACGAACCAAATACACTCCAATATGTCCAAAAATTCATGTTTTGGCTTTTTTGAACTTTTTTATTCTGGAAAAAAACATCGCACCCTCGTGTGCCAACAATAGCATTAATTAACAAAAGTTCGCCGCGCGAATCACAAAGGGTATTTTTGCCACGAACGCACCCAATACACTCCAATATGTCCAAAAATCATGCTTTGTTGCTTTTTGAACTTTTTCATTCCGGTCAAAAACATCGCACCTATGTGGGCCAATATATACCAATATTGGCATTAATTGACAAAAGTTCGCTGCACGAATGACGAAGTGAGTTTTTGACACGAACGCACCCAATACACTCCAATATGTCCAAAAATCATGTTTTTCCTTTTTTGAACTTTTTTATTCCGGTCAAAAACATCGCACCCTCGTGTGCCAACATTGGCATTAATTGACAAAAGTTCGCCGCGCGAATCAGGAAGTGAGTTTTTTCCACGAACGCACCCAATACACCCCAATATGTCCAAAAATCATGTTTTGGCTTTTTTGAACTTTTTAATTCCGGTCAAAAGCATCGCACCCTCGTGTGCCAACATTGGCATTTATTGACAAAAGTTTGCCGCACGAATCACGAAGTTAGTTTTTTCCACGAACGCAGCCAATACACTCCAATTTGTTCAAAAATCATGTTTTGGCGTTTTTTGAACATTTTGATTCCGGTCAAAAACATCGCATCCTCGTGTGCCAATATTGGCATTAATTGACAAAAGTTCGCCGTGCGAATCACGAAGTGAGTTTTTGCCACGAACGCACCCAATACACTCCAATATGTCCAAAAATCATGTTTTGGCTTTTTTGAACTTTTTCATTCCGGTCAAAAACATCGCACCCTCGTGTGCCAACAATGGCATTAATTAATAAAAGTTCGTAGCGCGAATCACGAAGTGAGTTTTTGCCACGAACGCACCCAATACACTCCAATATGTCCAAAAATCATGTTTTGGCGTATTTTGAACTTTTTGATTCCGGTCAAAAACATCGCACCCTCGTGTGCCAATATTGGCATTAATTGACAAAAGTTCGCCGCGCGAATCACGAAGTGAGTTTTTGCCACGAACGCACCAAATACACTCCAATATGTCCAAAAGTCATGTTTTGCCTTTTTTGAACCTTTTTATTCTGGAAAAAAACATCGCACCCTCGTGAGCCAATATTGGCATTTATTGACAAAAGTTCGCCGCACGAATGACGAAGTGAGTTTTTGCCACGAACGCACTAAATACACTCCAATATGTCCAAAAATCATGTTTTGGCGTATTTTGAACTTTTTGATTCCGGTCAAAAACATCGCACCCTCGTGTGCCAACAATGGCATTAATTAATAAAAGTTCGTAGCGCGAATCACGAAGTGAGTTTTTGCCACGAACGCACCCAATACACTCCAATATGTCCAAAAATCTTGTTTTGCCTTTTTTTGAACTTTTTTATTCTGGAAAAAAACATCGCACCCTCGTGTGCCAATATTGGCATTTATTGACAAAAGTTCGCCGCACGAATGACGAAGTGAGTTTTTGCCACGAACGCACCAAATACACTCCAATATGTCCAAAAATTCATGTCTTGGCTTTTTTGAACTTTTTAATTCCGGTCAAAAGCATCGCACCCTCGTGTGCCAATATTGGCATTTATTGACAAAAGTTCGCCGCACGAATTACGAAGTGAGTTTTTGCCACGAACGCACCAAATACACTCCAATATGTCCAAAAATCATGTTTTGGCTTTTTTGAACTTTTTGATTCCCGTCAAAAACATCGCACCCTCGTGTGCCAACAATGGCATAAATTGACAAAAGTTCGCCGCGCAAATCACGAAGGGTATTTTTGCCACGAACGCACCAAATACACTCCAATATGTCCAAAAATTCATGTCTTGGCTTTTTTGAACTTTTTAATTCCGGTCAAAAGCATCGCACCCTCGTGTGCCAATATTGGCATTTATTGACAAAAGTTCGCCGCACGAATTACGAAGTGAGTTTTTGACACGAACGCACCCAATACACTCCAATATGTCCAAAAATCATGTTTTGCCTTTTTTGAACTTTTTTATTCCGGTCAAAAACATCGCACCCTCGTGTGCCAACATTGGCATTAATTGACAAAAGTTCGCCGCGCGAATCAGGAAGTGAGTTTTTTCCACGAACGCACCCAATACACCCCAATATGTCCAAAAATCATGTTTTGGCTTTTTTGAACTTTTTAATTCCGGTCAAAAGCATCGCACCCTCGTGTGCCAACATTGGCATTTATTGACAAAAGTTTGCCGCACGAATCACGAAGTTAGTTTTTTCCACGAACGCAGCCAATACACTCCAATTTGTTCAAAAATCATGTTTTGGCGTTTTTTGAACATTTTGATTCCGGTCAAAAACATCGCATCCTCGTGTGCCAATATTGGCATTAATTGACAAAAGTTCGCCGTGCGAATCACGAAGTGAGTTTTTGCCACGAACGCACCCAATACACTCCAATATGTCCAAAAATCATGTTTTGGCTTTTTTGAACTTTTTCATTCCGGTCAAAAACATCGCACCCTCGTGTGCCAACAATGGCATTAATTAATAAAAGTTCGTAGCGCGAATCACGAAGTGAGTTTTTGCCACGAACGCACCCAATACACTCCAATATGTCCAAAAATCTTGTTTTGCCTTTTTTTGAACTTTTTTATTCTGGAAAAAAACATCGCACCCTCGTGTGCCAATATTGGCATTTATTGACAAAAGTTCGCCGCATGAATTACGAAGTGAGTTTTTGCCACGAACGCACCAAATACACTCCAATATGTCCAAAAATCATGTTTTGGCTTTTTTGAACTTTTTGATTCCAGTCAAAAACATCGCACCCTCGTGTGCCAACAATGGCATTAATTGACAAAAGTTCGCCGCGCGAATCACGAAGGGTGTTTTTGCCACGAACGCACCCAATACACTCCAATATGTCCAAAAATCATGCTTTGGTGCTTTTTGACCTTTTTCATTCCGGTCAAAAACATCGCACCTGTGTGGGCCAATATATACCAATATTGGCATTAATTGACAAAACTTCGCCGCGCGAACCCCGAAGTGAGTTTTTGACACGAACGCACCCAATACACTCCAATATGTCCAAAAATCATGTTTTGCCTTTTTTGAACTTTTTTATTCTGGAAAAAAACATCGCACCCTCGTGTGCCAATATTGGCATATATTGACAAAAGTTCGCCGCACGAATGACGAAGTGAGTTTTTGCCACGAACGCACCAAATACACTCCAATATGTCTAAAAATCATGTTGTGGTGCTTTTTTAACTTTGTCATTCCGGTCAAAAACATTGCACCTGTGTAGGCCAATATATACCAATATTGGCATTAATTGACAAAACTTCGCCGCGCGAACCACGAAGTGAGTTTTTGACACGAACGCACCCAATACACTCCAATATGTCCAAAAACCATGTTTTGCCTTTTTTGAACTTTTTTATTTTGGAAAAAAACATCGCACCCTCGTGTGCCAATATTGGCATTTATTGACAAAAGTTCGCCGCACGAATTACGAAGTGAGTTTTTGCCACGAACGCACCAAATACACTCCAATATGTCCAAAAATCATGTTTTGGCTTTTTTGAACTTTTTGATTCCAGTCAAAAACATCGCACCCTCGTGTGCCAACAATGGCATTAATTGACAAAAGTTCGCCGCGCGAATCACGAAGGGTGTTTTTGCCACGAACGCACCCAATACACACCAATATGTCCAAAAATCATGCTTTGGTGCGTTTTGAACTTTTTCATTCCGGTCAAAAACATCGCACCTGTGTGGGCCAATATATACCAATATTGGCATTAATTGACAAAACTTCGCCGCGCGAACCACGAAGTGAGTTTTTGACACGAACGCACCCAATACACTCCAATATGTCCAAAAATGATGTTTTGCCTTTTTTGAACTTTTTAATTCTGGAAAAAAACATCGCACCCTCGTGTGCCAATATTGGCATTTATTGACAAAAGTTCGCCGCACGAATGACGAAGTGAGTTTTTGCCACGAACGCACCAAATACACTCCAATATGTCCAAAAATTCATGTCTTGGCTTTTTTGAACTTTTTAATTCCGGTCAAAAGCATCGCACCCTCGTGTGCCAATATTGGCATTTATTGACAAAAGTTCGCCGCACGAATTACGAAGTGAGTTTTTGCCACGAACGCACCAAATACACTCCAATATGTCCAAAAATCATGTTTTGGCTTTTTTGAACTTTTTGATTCCAGTCAAAAACATCGCACCCTCGTGTGCCAACAATGGCATTAATTAATAAAAGCTCGTAGCGCGAATCACGAAGTGAGTTTTTGCCACGAACGCACCCAATACACTCCAATATGTCCAAAAATCATGTTTTGGCGTATTTTGAACTTTTTGATTCCGGTCAAAAACATCGCACCCTCGTGTGCCAATATTGGCATTAATTAACAAAAGTTCGCCGCGCAAATCACGAAGTGAGTTTTTGCCACGAACGCACCAAATACACTCCAATATGTCCAAAAATTCATGTTTTGGCTTTTTTGAACTTTTTTATTCTGGAAAAAAACATCGCACCCTCGTGTGCCAACAATGGCATTAATTAACAAAAGTTCGCCGCGCGAATCACAAAGGGTATTTTTGCCACGAACGCACCCAATACACTCCAATATGTCCAAAAATCATGCTTTGGTGCTTTTTGACCTTTTACATTCCCGTCAAAAACATCGCACCTGTGTGGGCCAATATATACAAATATTGGGCATTAATTGACAAAAGTTCGCTGCGCGAACCACGAATTGAGCTTTTGACACGAACGCACCCAATACACTCCAATATGTCCAAAAATCATGTTTTGCCTTTTTTGAACTTTTTTATTCCGGTCAAAAACATCGCACCCTCGTGTGCCAACATTGGCATTAATTGACAAAAGTTCGCCGCGCGAATCAGGAAGTGAGTTTTTTCCACGAACGCACCCAATACACCCCAATATGTCCAAAAATCATGTTTTGGCTTTTTTGAACTTTTTAATTCCGGTCAAAAGCATCGCACCCTCGTGTGCCAACATTGGCATTTATTGACAAAAGTTTGCCGCACGAATCACGAAGTTAGTTTTTTCCACGAACGCAGCCAATACACTCCAATTTGTTCAAAAATCATGTTTTGGCGTTTTTTGAACATTCTGATTCCGGTCAAAAACATCGCATCCTCGTGTGCCAATATTGGCATTAATTGACAAAAGTTCGCCGTGCGAATCACGAAGTGAGTTTTTGCCACGAACGCACCCAATACACTCCAATATGTCCAAAAATCATGTTTTGGCTTTTTTGAACTTTTTCATTCCGGTCAAAAACATCGCACCCTCGTGTGCCAACAATGGCATTAATTAATAAAAGTTCGTAGCGCGAATCACGAAGTGAGTTTTTGCCACGAACGCACCCAATACACTCCAATATGTCCAAAAATCTTGTTTTGCCTTTTTTTGAACTTTTTTATTCTGGAAAAAAACATCACACCCTCGTGTGCCAATATTGGCATTTATTGAAAAAAGTTCGCCGCACGAATGACGAAGTGAGTTTTTGCCACGAACGCACCAAATACACTCCAATATGTCCAAAAATCATGTTTTGGCTTTTTTGAACTTTTTGATTCCCGTCAAAAACATCGCACCCTCGTGTGCCAACAATGGCATAAATTGACAAAAGTTCGCCGCGCAAATCACGAAGGGTATTTTTGCCACGAACGCACCAAATACACTCCAATATGTCCAAAAATTCATGTCTTGGCTTTTTTGAACTTTTTAATTCCGGTCAAAAGCATCGCACCCTCGTGTGCCAATATTGGCATTTATTGACAAAAGTTCGCCGCACGAATTACGAAGTGAGTTTTTGACACGAACGCACCCAATACACTCCAATATGTCCAAAAATCATGTTTTGCCTTTTTTGAACTTTTTTATTCCGGTCAAAAACATCGCACCCTCGTGTGCCAACATTGGCATTAATTGACAAAAGTTCGCCGCGCGAATCAGGAAGTGAGTTTTTTCCACGAACGCACCCAATACACCCCAATATGTCCAAAAATCATGTTTTGGCTTTTTTGAACTTTTTAATTCCGGTCAAAAGCATCGCACCCTCGTGTGCCAACATTGGCATTTATTGACAAAAGTTTGCCGCACGAATCACGAAGTTAGTTTTTTCCACGAACGCAGCCAATACACTCCAATTTGTTCAAAAATCATGTTTTGGCTTTTTTGAACTTTTTAATTCCGGTCAAAAGCATCGCACCCTCGTGTGCCAACATTGGCATTTATTGACAAAAGTTTGCCGCACGAATCACGAAGTTAGTTTTTTCCACGAACGCAGCCAATACACTCCAATATGTCCAAAAATCATGTTTTGCCACGAACGCACCCAATACACTCCAATATGTCCAAAAATCTTGTTTTGCCTTTTTTTGAACTTTTTTATTCTGGAAAAAAACATCGCACCCTCGTGTGCCAATATTGGCATTTATTGACAAAAGTTCGCCGCCCGAATGACGAAGTGAGTTTTTGCCACGAACGCACCAAATACACTCCAATATGTCCAAAAATTCATGTCTTGGCTTTTTTGAACTTTTTAATTCCGGTCAAAAGCATCGCACCCTCGTGTGCCAATATTGGCATTTATTGACAAAAGTTCGCCGCACGAATTACGAAGTGAGTTTTTGCCACGAACGCACCAAATACACTCCAATATGTCCAAAAATCATGTTTTGGCTTTTTTGAACTTTTTGATTCCCGTCAAAAACATCGCACCCTCGTGTGCCAACAATGGCATAAATTGACAAAAGTTCGCCGCGCAAATCACGAAGGGTATTTTTGCCACGAACGCACCCAATACACTCCAATATGTCCAAAAATCATGCTTTGTTGCTTTTTGAACTTTTTCATTCCGGTCAAAAACATCGCACCTGTGTGGGCCAATATATACCAATATTGGCATTAATTGACAAAAGTTCGCCGCGCGAATCATGAAGTGAGTTTTTTCCACGAACGCACCCAATACACCCCAATATGTCCAAAAATCATGTTTTGGCTTTTTTGAACTTTTTAATTCCGGTCAAAAGCATCGCACCCTCGTGTGCCAACATTGGCATTAATTGACAAAAGTTCGCCGCGCGAATCACGAAGTGAGTTTTTTCCACGAACGCACCCAATACACCCCAATATGTCCAAAAATCATGTTTTGGCTTTTTTGAACTTTTTAATTCCGGTCAAAAGCATCGCACCCTCGTGTGCCAACATTGGCATTTATTGACAAAAGTTTGCCGCACGAATCACGAAGTTAGTTTTTTCCACGAACGCACCCAATACACTCCAATTTGTTCAAAAATCATGTTTTGGCGTTTTTTGAACATTTTGATTCCGGTCAAAAACATCGCATCCTCGTGTGCCAATATTGGCATTAATTGACAAAAGTTCGCCGTGCGAATCACGAAGTGAGTTTTTGCCACGAACGCACCCAATACACTCCAATATGTCCAAAAATCATGTTTTGGCTTTTTTGAACTTTTTCATTCCGGTCAGAAACATCGCACCCTCGTGTGCCAACAATGGCATTAATTAATAAAAGTTCGTAGCGCGAATCACGAAGTGAGTTTTTGCCACGAACGCACCCAATACACTCTAATATGTCCAAAAATCTTGTTTTGCCTTTTTTTGAACTTTTTTATTCTGGAAAAAACATCGCACCCTCGTGTGCCAATATTGGCATTTATTGACAAAAGTTCGCCGCACGAATGACGAAGTGAGTTTTTGCCACGAACGCACCAAATACACTCCAATATGTCCAAAAATTCATGTCTTGGCTTTTTTGAACTTTTTAATTCCGGTCAAAAGCATCGCACCCTCGTGTGCCAATATTGGCATTTATTGACAAAAGTTCGCCGCACGAATTACGAAGTGAGTTTTTTCCACGAACGCACCCAATACACCCCAATATGTCCAAAAATCATGTTTTGGCTTTTTTGAACTTTTTAATTCCGGTCAAAAGCATCGCACCCTCGTGTGCCAACATTGGCATTAATTGACAAAAGTTCGCCGCGCGAATCACGAAGTGAGTTTTTTCCACGAACGCACCCAATACACCCCAATATGTCCAAAAATCATGTTTTGGCTTTTTTGAACTTTTCAATTCCGGTCAAAAGCATCGCACCCTCGTGTGCCAACATTGGCATTTATTGACAAAAGTTTGCCGCACGAATGACGAAGTGAGTTTTTGCCACGAACGCACCAAATACACTCCAATATGTCGAAAAATTCATGTTTTGGCTTTTTTGAACTTTTTTATTCTGGAAAAAAACATTGCACCCTCGTGTGCCAATATTGGCATTTATTGACAAAAGTTCGCCGCACGAATGACGAAGTGAGTTTTTGCCACGAACGCACCAAATACACTCCAATATGTCCAAAAATTCTTGTTTTGGCTTTTTTGAACTTTTTAATTCCGGTCAAAAGCATCGCACCCTCGTGTTCCAATATTGGCATTTATTGTCAAAAGTTCGCCGCACGAATCACGAAGTATGTTTTTGCCACGAACGTACCAAATACACTCCAATATGTCTAAAAATCATGTTGTGGTGCTTTTTTAACTTTTTCATTCCGGTCAAAAACATCGCACCTGTGTGGGCCAATATATACCAGTATTGGCATTAATTGACAAAACTTCGCCGCGCGAACCACGAAGTGAGTTTTTGACACCAACGCACCCAATACACTCCAATATGTCCAAAAATCATGTTTTGCCTTTTTTGAACTTTTTTATTCTGGAGAAAAACATCGCACCCTCGTGTGCCAATATTGGCATTTATTGACAAAAGTTCGCCGCACGAATCACGAAGTTAGTTTTTTCCACGAACGCACCCAATACACTCCAATTTGTTCAAAAATCATGTTTTGGCGTTTTTTGAACATTTTGATTCCGGTCAAAAACATCGCATCCTCGTGTGCCAATATTGGCATTAATTGACAAAAGTTCGCCGTGCGAATCACGAAGTGAGTTTTTGCCACGAACGCACCCAATACACTCCAATATGTCCAAAAATCATGTTTTGGCTTTTTTGAACTTTTTGATTCCGGTCAAAAACATCGCACCCTCGTGTGCCAACAATGGCATTAATTAATAAAAGTTCGTAGCGCGAATCACGAAGTGAGTTTTTGCCACGAACGCACCCAATACACTCCAATATGTCCAAAAATCATGTTTTGGCGTATTTTGAACTTTTTGATTCCGGTCAAAAACATCGCACCCTCGTGTGCCAATATTGGCATTAATTGACAAAAGTTCGCCGCGCGAATCATGAAGTGAGTTTTTGCCACGAACGCACCAAATACACTCCAATATGTCCAAAAGTCATGTTTTGCCTTTTTTGAACCTTTTTATTCTGGAAAAAAACATCGCACCCTCGTGAGCCAATATTGGCATTTATTGACAAAAGTTCGCCGCACGAATGACGAAGTGAGTTTTTGCCACGAACGCACTAAATACACTCCAATATGTCCAAAAATCATGTTTTGGCGTATTTTGAACTTTTTGATTCCGGTCAAAAACATCGCACCCTCATGTGCCAATATTGGCATTAATTGACAAAAGTTCGCCGCGCGAATCACTAAGTGAGTTTTTGCCACGAACGCACCAAATACACTCCAATATGTCCAAAATTCATGTTTTGGCTTTTTTGAACTTTTTTATTCTGGAAAAAAACATCGCACCCTCGTGTGCCAATATTGGCATTTATTGACAAAAGTTCGCCGCACGAATGACGAAGTGAGTTTTTGCCACGAACGCACCAAATACACTCCAATATGTCTAAAAATCATGTTGTGGTGCTTTTTTAACTCTTTCATTCCGGTCAAAAACATCGCACCTGTGTGGGCCAATGTATACCAATATTGGCGTTAATTGACAAAACTTCACCGCGCGAACCACGAAGTGAGTTTTTGACACGAACGCACCCAATACACTCCAATATGTCCAAAAATCATGTTTTGCCTTTTTTGAACTTTTTTATTCTGGAAAAAAACATCGCACCCTCGTGTGCCAATATTGGCATTAATTGACAAAAGTTCGCCGCGCGAATCACGAAGTGAGTTTTGCCACGAACGCAAACGCAATAAATACACTCCAATATGTCTAAAAATCATGTTGTGGTGCTTTTTTAACTTTTTCATTCCGGTCAAAAACATCGCACCCTCGTGTGCCAATATTGGCATTAATTGACAAAAGTTCGCCGTGCGAATCACGAAGTGAGTTTTGCCACGAACGCAAACGCAATAAATACACTCCAATATGTCTAAAAATCATGTTGTGGTGCTTTTTTAAATTTTTCATTCCGGTCAAAAACATCGCACCCTCGTGTGCCAATATTGGCATTTATTGACAAAAGTTCGCCGCGCGAATCACGAAGTGAGTTTTTGCCACGAACGCACCCAATACACTCCAATATGACCAAAAATCATGTTTTGGCTTTTTTGAACTTTTTGATTCCGGTCAAAAACATCGCACACTCGTGTGCCAACAATGGCATTAATTGACAAAAGTTCGCTGCGCGAATCACGAAGTGAGTTTTTGCCACGAACGCACCCAATACACTCCACTATGTCCAAAAATCATGTTTTGGCTTTTTTGAACTTTTTGATTCCGGTCAAAAACATCGCACACTTGTGTGCCAGCAGTGGCATTAATTGACAAAAGTTCGCTGCGCGAATCACGAAGAGAGTTTTTGCCACGAACGCACCCAATACACTCCAATATGTCCAAAAATCATGTTTTGGCGTTTTTTGAACTTTTTGATTCCGGTCAAAAACATCGCACCCTCGTGTGCCAATATTGGCATTAATTAACAAAAGTTTGCCGTGCGAATCACGAAGTGAGTTTTTGCCACGAACGCACCAAATACACTCCAATATGTCTAAAAATCATGTTGTGGTGCTTTATTAACTTTTTCATTCCGGTCAAAAACATCGCACCTGTGTGGGCCAATATATACCAATATTGGCATCAATTGACAAAACTTCGCCGCGCGAACCACGAAGTGAGTTTTTGACACGAACGCACCCAATACACTCCAATATGTCCAAAAATCATGTTTTGCATTTTTTGAACTTTTTTATTCTGGAAAAAAACATCGCACCCTCGTGTGCCAATATTGGCATTTATTGACAAAAGTTCGCCGCACGAATGACGAAGTGAGTTTTTGCCACGAACGCACCAAATACACTCCAATATGTCCAAAAATTCAAGTTTTGGCTTTTTTGAACTTTTTAATTCCGGTCAAAAGCATCGCACCCTCGTGTGCCAATATTGGCATTTATTGACAAAAGTTCGCCGCACGAATCACGAAGTGAGTTTTTGCCACGAACGCACCAAATACACTCCAATATGTCCAAAAATCATGTTTTGGCTTTTTTGAACTTTTTGATTCCAGTCAAAAACATCGCACCCTCGTGTGCCAACAATGGCATTAATTGACAAAAGTTCGCCGCGCGAATCACGAAGGGTGTTTTTGCCACGAACGCACCCAATACACTCCAATATGTCCAAAAATCATGCTTTGGTGCTTTTTGAACTTTTTCATTCCGGTCAAGAACATCGCACCTGTGTGGGCCAATATATACCAATATTGGCATTCATTGACAAAATATCGCTGCGCGAACCACGAAGTGAGTTTTTGACACGAACGCACCCAATACACTCCAATATGTCCAAAATTCATGTTTTGCCTTTTTTGAACTTTTTTATTCCGGTCAAAAACATCGCACCCTCGTGTGCCAACATTGGCATTTATTGACAAAAGTTTGCCGCACGAATCACGAAGTTAGTTTTTTCCACGAACGCACCCAATACACTCCAATTTGTTCAAAAATCATGTTTTGGCGTTTTTTGAACTTTTTGATTCCGGTCAAAAACATCGCACCCTCGTGTGCCAATATTGGCATTAATTGACAAAAGTTCGCCGCGCGAATCACGAAGTGAGTTTTTTCCACGAACGCACCCAATACACTCCAATTTGTTCAAAAATCATGTTTTGGCGTTTTTTGAACTTTTTGATTCCGGTCAAAAACATCGCACCCTCGTGTGCCAATATTGGCATTAATTGACAAAAGTTCGCCGTGCGAATCACGATGCGAGTTTTTGCCACGAACGCACCAAATACACCCCAATATGTCTAAAAATCATGTTGTTGTGCTATTTTAACTTTTTCATTCCGGTCAAAAACATCGCACCTGTGGGGGCCAATATATACCAATATTGGCATTAATTGACAAAAGTTCGCCGCGCGAACCACGAAGTGAGTTTTTGACACGAACGCACCCAATACACTCCAATATGTCAAAAAATCATGTTTTGGCTTGTTTGAACTGTTTTATTCCGGTCGAAAACATCACACCCTCTTTTGCCAATATTGGCATTTATTGAAAAAAGTTCGCCGCGCGAATCACGAAGTGAGTTTTTTCCACGAACGCACCCAATACACTCCAATATGTTCAAAAATCATGTTTTGGCGTTTTTTGAACTTTTTGATTCCGGTCAAAAACATCGCACCCTCGTGTGCCAACACTGGCATGAATTGACAAAAGTTCGCGCGCGAATCACGAAGTGTGTTTTGGCCACGAACGCACCCAATATGTCGAAAAATCATGCTTTGGTGCTTTTTGAACTTTTTCATTCCGGTCAAAAACATCGTACCCGTGTAGGCCAATATATACCAATATTGGCATTAATTGACAAAAGTTCTCCGCGCGAACCACGAAGTGAGTTTTTGACACGAACGCACCCAATACACTCCAATATGTCCAAAAATCATGTTTTGCCTTTTTTGAACTTTTTGATTCCGGTCAAAAACATCGCACCCTCGTGTGCCAACATTGGCACTAATTGACAAAAGTTCGCCACGCGAATAACGAAGTGAGTTTTTGACACGAACGCACCCAATACACTCCAATATGTCCAAAAATCATGTTTTGGCTTTTTTGAACTTTTTAATTCCGGTCAAAAACATCGCACCCTTGTGTGCCAACATTGGCATTAATTGACAAAAGTTCGCCACGCGAATCACGAAGTGAGTTTTTGACACGAACGCACCCAATACACTCCAATATGTCCAAAAATCATGTTTTGGCTTTTTTGAACTTTTTATTTCCGGTCAAAAACATCGCACCCTCGTGTGCCAACATTGGCATTAATTGACAAAAGTTCGCCACGCGAATCACGAAGTGAGTTTTTGACATGAACGCACCCAATACACTCCAATATGTCCAAAAATCATGTTTTGGCTTTTTTGAACTTTCTGATTCCGGTCAAAAACATCGCACCCTCGTGTGCCAACATTGGCATTAATTGACAAAAGTTCGCCGCGCGAATCACGAAGTGAGTTTTTGCCACGTACGCACCCAATACACTCCAATATGTCCAAAAATCATGTTTTGGCTTTTTTGAACTTTTTGATTCCGGTCAAAAACATCGCACCCTCGTGTGCCAACATTGGCATTAATTGACAAAAGGTCGCCGCGTGAATCATAAATTGAGTTTTTTCCACGAACGCACCCAGTACAATCCTATATGTCGAAAAATCATGTTTTGGCTTTTTTGAACTTTTTTATTCCTGTCAAAAACATCGAACCCTCGTGTGCCAATATTGGCATTTATTGACAAAAGTTCGCCGCGCGAATCACGAAGTGAGTTTTTGCCACGAACGCACCAAATACACTCCAATATGTCTAAAAATCATGTTGTGGTGCTTTTTGAACTTTTTCATTCCGGTCAAAAACATCGCACCTGTGTGGGCCAATATATACCAATATTGGTAGTAACTGACAAAAGTTCGTCGCGCAAACCACGAAGTGAGTTTTTGACAAGAACGCACCCAATACTCTCCAATATGTCCAAAAATCATGTTTTGGCTTTTTTGAACTTTTTGATTCCGGTCAAAAACATCGCACCCTCGTATGCCAGCATTGGCATTAAAGGACAAAAGTTCATCGCGCGAATCACGAAGTGAGTTTTTGCCACGAACGCACCAAATACACTCCAATATGTCTAAAAATCATGTTGTTGTGCTTTTTGAACTTTTTCATTCTGGTCAAAAACATCGCACCTGTGTGGGCCAATATATACCAATATTGGCAGTAACTGACAAAAGTTCGCCGCGCAAACCACGAAGTGAGTTTTTGACAGGAACGCACCAAATACACTCCAATTTGTCTAAAAATCATGTTGTGGTGCTTTTCGAACTTTTTCATTCCAGTAAAAAACATTGCACCTGTGTGGGCCAATATATACCAGTATTGGCATTAATTGGCAAAAGTTCGCCACGCGAAGCACGAAGTGAGTTTTTGACACGAACGCACCCAATACACTCCAATATGTCCAAAAATCATGTTTTGCCTTTTTTGAACTTTTTGATTCCGGTCAAAAACATCGCACCCTCGTGTGCCAACATTGGCATTAATTGACAAAAGTTCGCGCGCGAATCACGAAGTGTGTTTTTGCCATGAACGCACCCAATACACTCCAATATGTCCAAAAATCATTCTTTGGTGCTTTTTGAACTTTTTCATTCCGGTCAAAAACATCGCACCCTCGTGTGCCAATATTGGCATTGATTGACAAAAGTTCGCCGTGCGAATCACGAAGTGAGTTTTTGCCACGAACGCACCAAATACACTCCAATATGTCTAAAAATCATGTTGTGGTGCTTTTTGAACTTTTTCTTTCTGGTCAAAAACATCGCACCTGTGTGGGCCAATATATACCAATATTGGCAGTACCTGACAAAAGTTCGCCGCGCAAACCACGAAGTGAGTTTTTGACAGGAACGCACCCAATACTCTCCAATATGTCCAAAAATCATATTTTGGCTTTTTTGAACTTTTTGATTCCGGTCAAAAACATCGCACCCTCGTGTGCCAACATTGGCATTAATTAACAAAAGTTCGCCGCGAATCACGAAGTGTGTTTTGGCCACGAACGCACCCAATACACTCCAATATGTCCAAAAATCATGTTGTGGTGCTTTTTGAACTTTTTCATTCCGGTCAAAAACATCAAACCCGTGTGGGCCAATATATACCAATATTGGCATTAATTGACAAAAGCTCGCCGCGCGAATCACGAAGTGTATTTTTGCCACGAACGCACCCAATACACTCCAGTATGTCCAAAAATCATGTTTTGGCTTTTTTGAACTTTTTGATTCCGGTCAAAAACATCGCACCCTCGTGTGCCAACATTGGCATTAATTGACAAATGTTCGTCGCACGAATCACGAAGTGAGTTGTTGCCACGAACGCACCCAATGCACACCAATATGTCCAAAAATCATGCTTTGGTGCTTTTTGAACATTGTCATTCCGGTAAAAAA
>NW_026267080.1:0-23984 GCF_000147395.1 Oryza glaberrima | reverse complement strand
GGCCAATATTAGCATTAATTGACAAAAGTTCGCCGCGCGAATCACGAAGTGAGTTTTTGCCACGAACGCACCAATACACTCCAATATGTCCAAAAATCATGTTTTGGTGCTTTTCGAACTTTTTCATTCCGTCAAAACATCGCACCCGTGTGGCCAATATTAGCATTAATTGACAAAAGTTCCCGCGCGAATCACGAGGTGAGTTTTTGCCACGAACGCACCCAATACACTCCAATATGTCCAAAAATCATGTTTTGGTGCTTTTCGAACTTTTTCATTCCTGTCCAAAACATCCGCACCCGTTGGGCAAAAATATCCACTATTGGCATTAGGTGAGAACTATTCGCCAGGCGCAATCACGAAGTGAGTTTTGCCACGAACGCACCCAATACCTCCAATATGTCCAAACATCATGTTTGGTGCTTTCGAACTTTTTCATTCCAGTCAAAAACATCGCACCCGTGTGGGCCATATTAGCATTAATGACAAAAGTTCGCCGCGCGAATCACGAAGGTGGGTTTTTGCCACGAACGCACACAATACAATCCATAGGTCCATAAATCATGTTTTGGTGCTTTTCGAACTTTTCATTCCGGTCTCAAAAACACTCGCACCCGTGTGGCAAAATATTTCCATTTGGCATTAATTGACAAAGTTTCGCCAGCGCGAATCAACGAGTGATTTTTGCCACGAACGCCACAATACACTCCAATTGTCCAAAAATCATGTTTTGGTGCTTTTCGAAACTTTTTTCATTCCGGTCAAAAACATCGCACCCGGTGGGCCAATATTAGCATTAATTGACAAAAGTTCGCCGCGCGAATCACGAAGTGAGTTTTTTGCCACGAACGCACCCATACACTCCAATATGTCCAAAAATCATGTTTTGGTGCTTTTCGAACTTTTTCATTCCGGTCAAAAACATCGCACCCGTGTGGGCCAATATTAGCATTAATTGGACAAAAGTTCGCCGCGCGAATCACGAAGGTGAGTTTTTGCCACGAACGCACCCAATACACTCCAATATGTCCATAAACCATGTTTTGGTGCTTTTCGAACTTTTTCATTCCTGTCAAAAACATCGCACCCGTTGGGCAAAAATATTCCAATATTGGCATTAGTTGAGAAATATTCGCCAGGCGAATCAACGAAGTGAGTTTTTGCCACGAACGGACCCAATACACTCCAATATGTCCAAAAATCATGTTTGGTGCTTTTCGAACTTTTTTCATTCCGGTCAAAAACATCGCACCCGTGTGGGCCAATATTAGCATTAATTGACAAAAGTTCGCCGCGCGAATCACGAAGTGGGTTTTTTGCCACGAACGCACCCAATACACTCCAATATGTCCAAAAATCATGTTTTGTGCTTTTCGAACTTTTTCATTCCGGTCAAAAACATTGCACCCGTGTTGGCCAATATTAGCATTAATTGACAAAAGTTCGCCGCGCGAATCACGAAGTGAGTTTTTGCCACGAACGCACACAATACACTCCAATATGTCCAAAAATCATGTTTTGGTGCTTTTCGAACTTTTTCATTCCGGTCAAAAACATCGCACCCGTGTTGGCCAATATTAGCATTAATTGACAAAAGTTCGCCGCGCGAATCACGAAGTGAGTTTTTGCCACGAACGCACCCAATACACTCCAATATGTCCAAAAATCATGTTTTGGTGCTTTTCGAACTTTTTCATTCCGGTCAAAAACATCGCACCCGTGTGGGCCAATATTAGCATTAATTGACAAAAGTTCGCCGCGCGAATCACGAGGTGAGTTTTTGCCACGAACGCACCCAATACACTCCAATATGTCCATAAACCATGTTTTGGTGCTTTTCGAACTTTTTCATTCCTGTCAAAAACACCGCACCCGTTGGGCAAAAATATTCCAATATTGGCATTAGTTGAGAAATATTCGCCAGGCGAATCACGAAGTGAGTTTTTGCCACGAACGGACCCAATACACTCCAATATGTCCAAAAATCATGTTTTGGTGCTTTTCGAACTTTTTCATTCCGGTCAAAAACATCGCACCCGTGTGGGCCAATATTAGCATTAATTGACAAAAGTTCGCCGCGCGAATCACGAAGGTGAGTTTTGCCACGAACGCACCAATACACTCCAATATGTCCAAAAATCATGTTTGGTGCTTTTCGAACTTTTTCATTCCTGTCAAAAACATCGCACCCGTTGGGCAAAAATATTCCAATATTGGCATTAGTTGAGAAATAGTTCGCCAGCGCGAATCACGAAGTGAGTTTTTGCCACGAACGCACCCAATACACTCCAATATGTCCAAAAATCATGTTTTGGTGCTTTTCGAACTTTTTCATTCCGGTCAAAAACATCGCACCCGTGTGGGCCAATATTAGCATTAATTGACAAAAGTTCGCCGCGCGAATCACGAAGTGAGTTTTTGCCACGAACGCACCCAATACACTCCAATATGTCCAAAAATCATGTTTTGGTGCTTTTCGAACTTTTTCATTCCGGTCAAAAACATCGCACCCGTGTGGGCCAATATTAGCATTAATTGACAAAAGTTCGCCGCGCGAATCACGAAGGTGAGTTTTTGCCACGAACGCACCCAATACACTCCAATATGTCCAAAAATCATGTTTTGGTGCTTTTCGAACTTTTTCATTCCTGTCAAAAACATCGCACCCGTTGGGCAAAAAATATTCCAATATTGGCATTAGTTGAGAAATATTCGCCAGGCGAATCACGAAGTGAGTTTTTGCCACGAACGGCACCCAATACACTCCAATATGTCCAAAAATCATGTTTTGGTGCTTTTCGAACTTTTTCATTCCGGTCAAAAACATCGCACCCGTGTGGGCCAATATTAGCATTAATTGACAAAAGTTCGCCGCGCGAATCACGAAGTGAGTTTTTGCCACGAACGCACCCAATACACTCCAATATGTCCAAAAATCATGTTTTGTGCTTTTGGAACTTTTTCATTCCGGTCAAAAACATCGCACCCGTGTGGCCAATATTAGCATTAATTGACAAAAGTTCGCCGCGCGAATCACGAAGTGAGTTTTTGCCACGAACGCACACAATACACTCCAATATGTCCAAAAATCATGTTTTGGTGCTTTTCGAACTTTTTCATTCCGGTCAAAAACATCGCACCCGTGTGGCCAATATTAGCATTAATTGACAAAAGTTCGCCGCGCGAATCACGAAGTGAGTTTTTGCCACGAACTGCACCCAATACACTCCAATATGTCCAAAAATCATGTTTTGGTGCTTTTCGAACTTTTTCATTCCGGTCAAAAACATCGCACCCGTTGGGCAAAAATATTCCAATATTGGCATTAGTTGAGAAATATTCGCCACACGAATCACGAAGTGAGTTTTTGCCACGAACGCACACAATACACTCCAATATGTCCAAAAATCATGTTTTGGTGCTTTTCGAACTTTTTCATTCCGGTCAAAAACATCGCACCCGTGTGGGCCAATATTAGCATTAATCGACAAAAGTTCGCCGCGCGAATCACGAAGTGAGTTTTTGCCACGAACGCACCCAATACACTCCAATATGTCCAAAAATCATGTTTTGGTGCTTTTCGAACTTTTTCATTCCGGTCAAAAACATCGCACCCGTGTGGGCCAATATTAGCATTAATTGACAAAAGTTCGCCGCGCGAATCACGAGGTGAGTTTTTGCCACGAACGCACCCAATACACTCCAATATGTCCAAAAATCATGTTTTGGTGCTTTTCGAACTTTTTCATTCCTGTCAAAAACACCGCACCCGTTGGGCAAAAATATTCCAATATTGGCATTAGTTGAGAAATATTCGCCACGCGAATCACGAAGTGAGTTTTTGCCACGAACGCACCCAATACACTCCAATATGTCCAAAAATCATGTTTTGGTGCTTTTCGAACTTTTTCATTCCGGTCAAAAACATCGCACCCGTGTGGGCCAATATTAGCATTAATTGACAAAAGTTCGCCGCGCGAATCACGAGGTGAGTTTTTGCCACGAACGCACCCAATACACTCCAATATGTCCAAAAATCATGTTTTGGTGCATTTGAACTTTTTCATTCCTGTCAAAAACACCGCACCCGTTGGGCAAAAATATTCCAATATTGGCATTTAGTTGAGAAATATTCGCCACGCAATCACGAAGTGAGTTTTTGCCACGAACGCACCCAATACAGTCCAATATGTCCAAAATCATGTTTGGTGCTTTTGGAACTTTTTCATTCCGGTCAAAAACATCGCACCCGTGTGGGCCAATATTAGCATTAATTGACAAAAGTTCGCCGCGCGAATCACGAGGTGAGTTTTTGCCACGAACGCACCCAATACACTCCAATATGTCCAAAAATCATGTTTTGGTGCTTTTCGAACTTTTTCATTCCTGTCAAAAACACCGCACCCGTTGGGCAAAATATTCTAATATTGGCATTAGTTGAGAATATTCGCCGCGCGAATCACGAAGTGAGTTTTTGCCACGAACGCACCCAATACACTCCAATATGTCCAAAATCATGTTTTGGTGCTTTTCGAACTTTTTCATTCCGGTCAAAAACATCGCACCCGTGTGGGCCAATATTAGCATTAATTGACAAAAGTTCGCCGCGCGAATCACGAAGTGAGTTTTTGCCACGAACGCACCCAATACACTCCAATATGTCCAAAAATCATGTTTTGGTGCTTTTCGAACTTTTTCATTCCGGTCAAAAACATCGCACCCGTTGGGCAAAAATATTCCAATATTGGCATTAGTTGAGAAATATTCGCCAGGCGAATCACGAAGTGAGTTTTTGCCACGAACGCACCCAATACACTCCAATATGTGCAAAAATCATGTTTTGGTGCTTTTGAACTTTTTTATTCCTGTCAAAAACAGCGCACCCGTTGGGAAAAAATATTCCAATATTGGCATTAGTTGAGAAATATTCGCCACGCGAATCACGAAGTGAGTTTTTGCCACGAACGCACACAGTACACTCCAATATGTCCAAAAATCATGTTTTGGTGCTTTTTGAACTTTTTCATTCCTGTCAAAAACATCGCACCCGTGTTGGCCAATATTAGCATTAATTGACAAAAGTTCGCCGCGCGAATCACGAAGTGAGTTTTTGCCACGAACGCACCCAATACACTCCAATATGTCCAAAAATCATGTTTTGGTGCTTTTGGAACTTTTTCATTCCGGTCAAAAACATCGCACCCGTTGGGCAAAAATATTCCAATATTGGCATTAGTTGAGAAATATTCGCCAGGCGAATCAAGAAGTGAGTTTTTGCCACGAACGCACCCAATACACTCCAATATGTCCAAAAATCATGTTTTGGTGCTTTTCGAACTTTTTCATTCCGGTCAAAAACATCGCACTCGTGTGGGCCAATATTAGCATTAATTGACAAAAGTTCGCCGCGCGAATCACGAAGTGAGTTTTTGCCACGAACGCACCCAATACACTCCAATATGTCCAAAAATCATGTTTTGGTGCTTTTCGAACTTTTTCATTCCGGTCAAAAACATCGCACCCGTGTGGGCCAATATTAGCATTAATTGACAAAAGTTCGCCGCGCGAATCACGAGGTGAGTTTTTGCCACGAACGCACCCAATACACTCCAATATGTCCAAAAATCATGTTTTGGTGCTTTTGAACTTTTTCATTCCTGTCAAAAACACCGCACCCGTTAGGCAAAAATATTCCAATATTGGCATTAGTTGAGAAATATTCGCCACGCGAATCACGAAGTGAGTTTTTGCCACGAACGCACCCAATACACTCCAATATGTCCAAAAATCATGTTTTGGTGCTTTTGGAACTTTTTCATTCCGGTCAAAAACATCGCACCCGTGTGGGCCAATATTAGCATTAATTGACAAAAGTTCGCCGCGCGAATCACGAAGTGAGATTTTGCCACGAACGCACCCAATACACTCCAATTTGTCCAAAAATCACGTTTTGGTGCTTTTCGAACTTTTTCATTCCGGTCCAAAACATCGCACCTGTCTTGGCCAATATTAGCATTAATTGACAAAAGTTCGCCGCGCGAATCACGAAGTGGGTTTTTGCCACGAACGCACACAATACACTCCAATATGTCCAAAAATCATGTTTTGTTGCTTTTCGAACTTTTTCATTCCGGTCAAAAACATCGCACCCGTGTTGGCCAATATTAGCATTAATTGACAAAAGTTCGCCGCGCGAATCACGAGGTGAGTTTTTGCCACGAACGCACCCAATACAATCCAATATGTCCATAAATCATGTTTTGGTGCTTTTCGAACTTTTTCATTCCGGTCAAAAACATCGCACCCGTGTTGGCCAATATTAGCATTAATTGACAAAAGTTCGCCGCGCGAATCACGAGGTGAGTTTTTGCCACGAACGCACCCAATACACTCCAATATGTCCAAAAATCATGTTTTGGTGCTTTTCGAACTTTTTCATTCCGGTCAAAAACATCGCACCCGTTGGGCAAAAATATTCCAATATTGGCATTAGTTGAGAAATATTCGCCAGGCGAATCACGAAGTGAGTTTTTGCCACGAACGCACCCAATACACTCCAATATGTGCAAAAATCATGTTTTGGTGCTTTTGAACTTTTTTATTCCTGTCAAAAACAGCGCACCCGTTGGGAAAAAATATTCCAATATTGGCATTAGTTGAGAAATATTCGCCACGCGAATCACGAAGTGAGTTTTTGCCACGAACGCACACAGTACACTCCAATATGTCCAAAAATCATGTTTTGGTGCTTTTTGAACTTTTTCATTCCTGTCAAAAACATCGCACCCGTGTTGGCCAATATTAGCATTAATTGACAAAAGTTCGCCGCGCGAATCACGAAGTGAGTTTTTGCCACGAACGCACCCAATACACTCCAATATGTCCAAAAATCATGTTTTGGTGCTTTTGGAACTTTTTCATTCCGGTCAAAAACATCGCACCCGTTGGGCAAAAATATTCCAATATTGGCATTAGTTGAGAAATATTCGCCAGGCGAATCAAGAAGTGAGTTTTTGCCACGAACGCACCCAATACACTCCAATATGTCCAAAAATCATGTTTTGGTGCTTTTCGAACTTTTTCATTCCGGTCAAAAACATCGCACTCGTGTGGGCCAATATTAGCATTAATTGACAAAAGTTCGCCGCGCGAATCACGAAGTGAGTTTTTGCCACGAACGCACCCAATACACTCCAATATGTCCAAAAATCATGTTTTGGTGCTTTTCGAACTTTTTCATTCCGGTCAAAAACATCGCACCCGTGTGGGCCAATATTAGCATTAATTGACAAAAGTTCGCCGCGCGAATCACGAGGTGAGTTTTTGCCACGAACGCACCCAATACACTCCAATATGTCCAAAAATCATGTTTTGGTGCTTTTGAACTTTTTCATTCCTGTCAAAAACACCGCACCCGTTAGGCAAAAATATTCCAATATTGGCATTAGTTGAGAAATATTCGCCACGCGAATCACGAAGTGAGTTTTTGCCACGAACGCACCCAATACACTCCAATATGTCCAAAAATCATGTTTTGGTGCTTTTGGAACTTTTTCATTCCGGTCAAAAACATCGCACCCGTGTGGGCCAATATTAGCATTAATTGACAAAAGTTCGCCGCGCGAATCACGAAGTGAGATTTTGCCACGAACGCACCCAATACACTCCAATTTGTCCAAAAATCACGTTTTGGTGCTTTTCGAACTTTTTCATTCCGGTCCAAAACATCGCACCTGTCTTGGCCAATATTAGCATTAATTGACAAAAGTTCGCCGCGCGAATCACGAAGTGGGTTTTTGCCACGAACGCACACAATACACTCCAATATGTCCAAAAATCATGTTTTGTTGCTTTTCGAACTTTTTCATTCCGGTCAAAAACATCGCACCCGTGTTGGCCAATATTAGCATTAATTGACAAAAGTTCGCCGCGCGAATCACGAGGTGAGTTTTTGCCACGAACGCACCCAATACAATCCAATATGTCCATAAATCATGTTTTGGTGCTTTTCGAACTTTTTCATTCCGGTCAAAAACATCGCACCCGTGTTGGCCAATATTAGCATTAATTGACAAAAGTTCGCCGCGCGAATCACGAGGTGAGTTTTTGCCACGAACGCACCCAATACACTCCAATATGTCCAAAAATCATGTTTTGGTGCTTTTCGAACTTTTTCATTCCGGTCAAAAACATCGCACCCGTGTGGGCCAATATTAGCATTAATTGACAAAAGTTCGCCGCGCGAATCACGAGGTGAGTTTTTGCCACGAACGCACCCAATACAATCCAATATGTCCATAAATCATGTTTTGGTGCTTTTCGAACTTTTTCATTCCGGTCAAAAACATCGCACCCGTGTGGGCCAATATTAGCATTAATCGACAAAAGTTCGCCGCGCGACTCACGAAGTGAGTTTTTGCCACGAACGCACCCAATACACTCCAATATGTCCAAAAATCATGTTTTGGTGCTTTTCGAACTTTTTCATTCCGGTCAAAAACATCGCACCCGTGTGGGCCAATATTAGCATTAATCGACAAAAGTTCGCCGCGCGAATCACGAGGTGGGTTTTTGCCACGAACGCACCCAATACAATCCAATATGTCCATAAATCATGTTTTGGTGCTTTTTGAACTTTTTCATTCCTGTCAAAAACACCGCACCCGTTGGGCAAAAATATTCCAATATTGGCATTAGTTGAGAAATATTCGCCAGGCGAATCACGAAGTGAGTTTTTGCCACGAACGCACACAATACACTCCAATATGTCCAAAAATCATGTTTTGGTGCTTTTCGAACTTTTTCATTCCGGTCAAAAACATCGCACCCGTGTTGGCCAATATTAGCATTAATTGACAAAAGTTCGCCGCGCGAATCACGAGGTGAGTTTTTGCCACGAACGCACCCAATACAATCCAATATGTCCATAAATCATGTTTTGGTGCTTTTCGAACTTTTTCATTCCGGTCAAAAACATCGCACCCGTGTGGGCCAATATTAGCATTAATCGACAAAAGTTCGCCGCGCGACTCACGAAGTGAGTTTTTGCCACGAACGCACCCAATACACTCCAATATGTCCAAAAATCATGTTTTGGTGCTTTTCGAACTTTTTCATTCCGGTCAAAAACATCGCACCCGTGTGGGCCAATATTAGCATTAATCGACAAAAGTTCGCCGCGCGAATCACGAGGTGGGTTTTTGCCACGAACGCACCCAATACAATCCAATATGTCCATAAATCATGTTTTGGTGCTTTTTGAACTTTTTCATTCCTGTCAAAAACACCGCACCCGTTGGGCAAAAATATTCCAATATTGGCATTAGTTGAGAAATATTCGCCAGGCGAATCACGAAGTGAGTTTTTGCCACGAACGCACCCAATACACTCCAATATGTCCAAAAATCATGTTTTGGTGCTTTTCGAACTTTTTCATTCCGGTCAAAAACATCGCACCCGTGTGGGCCAATATTAGCATTAATTGACAAAAGTTCGCCGCGCGAATCACGAAGTGAGATTTTGCCACGAACGCACCCAATACACTCCAATTTGTCCAAAAATCATGTTTTGGTGCTTTTCGAACTTTTTCATTCCGGTCCAAAACATCGCACCCGTTGGGCAAAAATATTCCAATATTGGCATTAGTTGAGAAATATTCGCCAGGCGAATCGAGAAGTGAGTTTTTGCCACGAACGCACCCAATACACTCCAATATGTCCAAAAATCATGTTTTGGTGCTTTTCGAACTTTTTCATTCCGGTCAAAAACATCGCACTCGTGTGGGCCAATATTAGCATTAATTGACAAAAGTTCGCCGCGCGAATCACGAAGTGAGTTTTTGCCACGAACGCACCCAATACAGTCCAATATGTCCAAAAATCATGTTTTGGTGCTTTTGGAACTTTTTCATTCCGGTCAAAAACATCGCACCCGTTGGGCAAAAATATTCCAATATTGGCATTAGTTGAGAAATATTCGCCAGGCGAATCACGAAGTGAGTTTTTGCCACGAACGCACCCAATACACTCCAATATGTGCAAAAATCATGTTTTGGTGCTTTTGAACTTTTTTATTCCTGTCAAAAACAGCGCACCCGTTGGGAAAAAATATTCCAATATTGGCATTAGTTGAGAAATATTCGCCACACGAATCACGAAGTGAGTTTTTGCCACGAACGCACACAGTACACTCCAATATGTCCAAAAATCATGTTTTGGTGCTTTTGAACTTTTTCATTCCTGTCAAAAACACCGCACCCGTTAGGCAAAAATATTCCAATATTGGCATTAGTTGAGAAATATTCGCCACGCGAATCACGAAGTGAGTTTTTGCCACGAACGCACCCAATACACTCCAATATGTCCAAAAATCATGTTTTGGTGCTTTTGGAACTTTTTCATTCCGGTCAAAAACATCGCACCCGTGTGGGCCAATATTAGCATTAATTGACAAAAGTTCGCCGCGCGAATCACGAAGTGAGATTTTGCCACGAACGCACCCAATACACTCCAATTTGTCCAAAAATCACGTTTTGGTGCTTTTCGAACTTTTTCATTCCGGTCCAAAACATCGCACCTGTCTTGGCCAATATTAGCATTAATTGACAAAAGTTCGCCGCGCGAATCACGAAGTGGGTTTTTGCCACGAACGCACACAATACACTCCAATATGTCCAAAAATCATGTTTTGTTGCTTTTCGAACTTTTTCATTCCGGTCAAAAACATCGCACCCGTGTTGGCCAATATTAGCATTAATTGACAAAAGTTCGCCGCGCGAATCACGAGGTGAGTTTTTGCCACGAACGCACCCAATACAATCCAATATGTCCATAAATCATGTTTTGGTGCTTTTCGAACTTTTTCATTCCGGTCAAAAACATCGCACCCGTGTTGGCCAATATTAGCATTAATTGACAAAAGTTCGCCGCGCGAATCACGAGGTGAGTTTTTGCCACGAACGCACCCAATACACTCCAATATGTCCAAAAATCATGTTTTGGTGCTTTTCGAACTTTTTCATTCCGGTCAAAAACATCGCACCCGTGTGGGCCAATATTAGCATTAATTGACAAAAGTTCGCCGCGCGAATCACGAGGTGAGTTTTTGCCACGAACGCACCCAATACAATCCAATATGTCCATAAATCATGTTTTGGTGCTTTTCGAACTTTTTCATTCCGGTCAAAAACATCGCACCCGTGTGGGCCAATATTAGCATTAATCGACAAAAGTTCGCCGCGCGACTCACGAAGTGAGTTTTTGCCACGAACGCACCCAATACACTCCAATATGTCCAAAAATCATGTTTTGGTGCTTTTCGAACTTTTTCATTCCGGTCAAAAACATCGCACCCGTGTGGGCCAATATTAGCATTAATCGACAAAAGTTCGCCGCGCGAATCACGAGGTGGGTTTTTGCCACGAACGCACCCAATACAATCCAATATGTCCATAAATCATGTTTTGGTGCTTTTTGAACTTTTTCATTCCTGTCAAAAACACCGCACCCGTTGGGCAAAAATATTCCAATATTGGCATTAGTTGAGAAATATTCGCCAGGCGAATCACGAAGTGAGTTTTTGCCACGAACGCACACAATACACTCCAATATGTCCAAAAATCATGTTTTGGTGCTTTTCGAACTTTTTCATTCCGGTCAAAAACATCGCACCCGTGTTGGCCAATATTAGCATTAATTGACAAAAGTTCGCCGCGCGAATCACGAGGTGAGTTTTTGCCACGAACGCACCCAATACAATCCAATATGTCCATAAATCATGTTTTGGTGCTTTTCGAACTTTTTCATTCCGGTCAAAAACATCGCACCCGTGTGGGCCAATATTAGCATTAATCGACAAAAGTTCGCCGCGCGACTCACGAAGTGAGTTTTTGCCACGAACGCACCCAATACACTCCAATATGTCCAAAAATCATGTTTTGGTGCTTTTCGAACTTTTTCATTCCGGTCAAAAACATCGCACCCGTGTGGGCCAATATTAGCATTAATCGACAAAAGTTCGCCGCGCGAATCACGAGGTGGGTTTTTGCCACGAACGCACCCAATACAATCCAATATGTCCATAAATCATGTTTTGGTGCTTTTTGAACTTTTTCATTCCTGTCAAAAACACCGCACCCGTTGGGCAAAAATATTCCAATATTGGCATTAGTTGAGAAATATTCGCCAGGCGAATCACGAAGTGAGTTTTTGCCACGAACGCACCCAATACACTCCAATATGTCCAAAAATCATGTTTTGGTGCTTTTCGAACTTTTTCATTCCGGTCAAAAACATCGCACCCGTGTGGGCCAATATTAGCATTAATTGACAAAAGTTCGCCGCGCGAATCACGAAGTGAGATTTTGCCACGAACGCACCCAATACACTCCAATTTGTCCAAAAATCATGTTTTGGTGCTTTTCGAACTTTTTCATTCCGGTCCAAAACATCGCACCCGTTGGGCAAAAATATTCCAATATTGGCATTAGTTGAGAAATATTCGCCAGGCGAATCGAGAAGTGAGTTTTTGCCACGAACGCACCCAATACACTCCAATATGTCCAAAAATCATGTTTTGGTGCTTTTCGAACTTTTTCATTCCGGTCAAAAACATCGCACTCGTGTGGGCCAATATTAGCATTAATTGACAAAAGTTCGCCGCGCGAATCACGAAGTGAGTTTTTGCCACGAACGCACCCAATACAGTCCAATATGTCCAAAAATCATGTTTTGGTGCTTTTGGAACTTTTTCATTCCGGTCAAAAACATCGCACCCGTTGGGCAAAAATATTCCAATATTGGCATTAGTTGAGAAATATTCGCCAGGCGAATCACGAAGTGAGTTTTTGCCACGAACGCACCCAATACACTCCAATATGTGCAAAAATCATGTTTTGGTGCTTTTGAACTTTTTTATTCCTGTCAAAAACAGCGCACCCGTTGGGAAAAAATATTCCAATATTGGCATTAGTTGAGAAATATTCGCCACACGAATCACGAAGTGAGTTTTTGCCACGAACGCACACAGTACACTCCAATATGTCCAAAAATCATGTTTTGGTGCTTTTTGAACTTTTTCATTCCTGTCAAAAACATCGCACCCGTGTTGGCCAATATTAGCATTAATTGACAAAAGTTCGCCGCGCGAATCACGAAGTGAGTTTTTGCCACGAACGCACCCAATACACTCCAATATGTCCAAAAATCATGTTTTGGTGCTTTTGGAACTTTTTCATTCCGGTCAAAAACATCGCGCCCGTTGGGCAAAAATATTCCAATATTGGCATTAGTTGAGAAATATTCGCAAGGCGAATTAAGAAGTGAGTTTTTGCCACGAACGCACCCAATACACTCCAATATGTCCAAAAATCTTGTTTTGGTGCTTTTCGAACTTTTTCATTCCGGTCAAAAACATCGCACTCGTGTGGGCCAATATTAGCATTAATTGACAAAAGTTCGCCGCGCGAATCACGAAGTGAGTTTTTGCCACGAACGCACCCAATACACTCCAATATGTCCAAAAATCATGTTTTGGTGCTTTTCGAACTTTTTCATTCCGGTCAAAAACATCGCACCCGTGTGGGCCAATATTAGCATTAATTGACAAAAGTTCGCCGCGCGAATCACGAGGTGAGTTTTTGCCACGAACGCACCCAATACAATCCAATATGTCCATAAATCATGTTTTGGTGCTTTTCGAACTTTTTCATTCCGGTCAAAAACATCGCACCCGTGTTGGCCAATATTAGCATTAATTGACAAAAGTTCGCCGCGCGAATCACGAGGTGAGTTTTTGCCACGAACGCACCCAATACAATCCAATATGTCCATAAATCATGTTTTGGTGCTTTTCGAACTTTTTCATTCCGGTCAAAAACATCGCACCCGTGTGGGCCAATATTAGCATTAATCGACAAAAGTTCGCCGCGCGACTCACGAAGTGAGTTTTTGCCACGAACGCACCCAATACACTCCAATATGTCCAAAAATCATGTTTTGGTGCTTTTCGAACTTTTTCATTCCGGTCAAAAACATCGCACCCGTGTGGGCCAATATTAGCATTAATCGACAAAAGTTCGCCGCGCGAATCACGAGGTGGGTTTTTGCCACGAACGCACCCAATACAATCCAATATGTCCATAAATCATGTTTTGGTGCTTTTGAACTTTTTCATTCCTGTCAAAAACACCGCACCCGTTGGGCAAAAATATTCCAATATTGGCATTAGTTGAGAAATATTCGCCAGGCGAATCACGAAGTGAGTTTTTGCCACGAACGCACCCAATACACTCCAATATGTCCAAAAATCATGTTTTGGTGCTTTTCGAACTTTTTCATTCCGGTCAAAAACATCGCACCCGTGTGGGCCAATATTAGCATTAATTGACAAAAGTTCGCCGCGCGAATCACGAAGTGAGATTTTGCCACGAACGCACCCAATACACTCCAATTTGTCCAAAAATCATGTTTTGGTGCTTTTCGAACTTTTTCATTCCGGTCCAAAACATCGCACCCGTGTGGGCCAATATTAGCATTAATTGACAAAAGTTCGCCGCGCGAATCACGAAGTGAGTTTTTGCCACGAACGCACCCAATACACTCCAATATGTCCAAAAATCATGTTTTGGTGCTTTTGGAACTTTTTCATTCCGGTCAAAAACATCGCACCCGTTGGGCAAAAATATTCCAATATTGGCATTAGTTGAGAAATATTCGCCAGGCGAATCAAGAAGTGAGTTTTTGCCACGAACGCACCCAATACACTCCAATATGTCCAAAAATCATGTTTTGGTGCTTTTCGAACTTTTTCATTCCGGTCAAAAACATCGCACTCGTGTGGGCCAATATTAGCATTAATTGACAAAAGTTCGCCGCGCGAATCACGAAGTGAGTTTTTGCCACGAACGCACCCAATACACTCCAATATGTCCAAAAATCATGTTTTGGTGCTTTTCGAACTTTTTCATTCCGGTCAAAAACATCGCACCCGTGTGGGCCAATATTAGCATTAATTGACAAAAGTTCGCCGCGCGAATCACGAGGTGAGTTTTTGCCACGAACGCACCCAATACACTCCAATATGTCCAAAAATCATGTTTTGGTGCTTTTCGAACTTTTTCATTCCGGTCAAAAACATCGCACCCGTGTGCGCCAATATTAGCATTAATTGACAAAAGTTCGCCGCGCGAATCACGAGGTGAGTTTTTGCCACGAACGCACCCAATACACTCCAATATGTCCAAAAATCATGTTTTGGTGCTTTTCGAACTTTTTCATTCCGGTCAAAAACATCGCACCCGTGTGGGCCAATATTAGCATTAATTGACAAAAGTTCGCCGCGCGAATCACGAGGTGAGTTTTTGCCACGAACACACCCAATACACTCCAATATGTCCAAAAATCATGTTTTGGTGCATTTGAACTTTTTCATTCCTGTCAAAAACACCGCACCCGTTGGGCAAAAATATTCCAATATTGGCATTAGTTGAGAAATATTCGCCACGCGAATCACGAAGTGAGTTTTTGCCACGAACGCACCCAATACAGTCCAATATGTCCAAAAATCATGTTTTGGTGCTTTTGGAACTTTTTCATTCCGGTCAAAAACATCGCACCCGTGTGGGCCAATATTAGCATTAATTGACAAAAGTTCGCCGCGCGAATCACGAGGTGAGTTTTTGCCACGAACGCACCCAATACACTCCAATATGTCCAAAAATCATGTTTTGGTGCATTTTGAACTTTTTCATTCCTGTCAAAAACACCGCACCCGTTGGGCAAAAATATTCCAATATTGGCATTAGTTGAGAAATATTCGCCACGCGAATCACGAAGTGAGTTTTTGCCACGAACGCACCCAATACAGTCCAATATGTCCAAAAATCATGTTTTGGTGCTTTTGGAACTTTTTCATTCCGGTCAAAAACATCGCACCCGTGTGGGCCAATATTAGCATTAATTGACAAAAGTTCGCCGCGCGAATCACGAAGTGGGTTTTTGCCACGAACGCACACAATACACTCCAATATGTCCAAAAATCATGTTTTGTTGCTTTTCGAACTTTTTCATTCCGGTCAAAAACATCGCACCCGTGTTGGCCAATATTAGCATTAATTGACAAAAGTTCGCCGCGCGAATCACGAAGTGAGTTTTTGCCACGAACGCACACAATACACTCCAATATGTCCAAAAATCATGTTTTGGTGCTTTTCGAACTTTTTCATTCCGGTCAAAAACATCGCACCCGTGTTGGCCAATATTAGCATTAATTGACAAAAGTTCGCCGCGCGAATCACGAGGTGAGTTTTTGCCACGAACGCACCCAATACAATCCAATATGTCCATAAATCATGTTTTGGTGCTTTTCGAACTTTTTCATTCCGGTCAAAAACATCGCACCCGTGTGGGCCAATATTAGCATTAATCGACAAAAGTTCGCCGCGCGACTCACGAAGTGAGTTTTTGCCACGAACGCACCCAATACACTCCAATATGTCCAAAAATCATGTTTTGGTGCTTTTCGAACTTTTTCATTCCGGTCAAAAACATCGCACCCGTGTGGGCCAATATTAGCATTAATCGACAAAAGTTCGCCGCGCGAATCACGAGGTGGGTTTTTGCCACGAACGCACCCAATACAATCCAATATGTCCATAAATCATGTTTTGGTGCTTTTTGAACTTTTTCATTCCTGTCAAAAACACCGCACCCGTTGGGCAAAAATATTCCAATATTGGCATTAGTTGAGAAATATTCGCCAGGCGAATCACGAAGTGAGTTTTTGCCACGAACGCACCCAATACACTCCAATATGTCCAAAAATCATGTTTTGGTGCTTTTCGAACTTTTTCATTCCGGTCAAAAACATCGCACCCGTGTGGGCCAATATTAGCATTAATTGACAAAAGTTCGCCGCGCGAATCACGAAGTGAGTTTTTGCCACGAACGCACCCAATACACTCCAATATGTCCAAAATTCATGTTTTGGTGCTTTTGGAACTTTTTCATTCCGGTCAAAAACATCGCACCCGTTGGGCAAAAATATTCCAATATTGGCATTAGTTGAGAAATATTCGCCAGGCGAATCAAGAAGTGAGTTTTTGCCACAAACGCACCCAATACACTCCAATATGTCCAAAAATCATGTTTTGGTGCTTTTCGAACTTTTTCATTCCGGTCAAAAACATCGCACTCGTGTGGGCCAATATTAGCATTAATTGACAAAAGTTCGCCGCGCGAATCACGAAGTGAGTTTTTGCCACGAACGCACCCCATACACTCCAATATGTCCAAAAATCATGTTTTGGTGCTTTTCGAACTTTTTCATTCCGGTCAAAAACATCGCACCCGTGTGGGCCAATATTAGCATTAATTGACAAAAGTTCGCCGCGCGAATCACGAGGTGAGTTTTTGCCACGAACACACCCAATACACTCCAATATGTCCAAAAATCATGTTTTGGTGCTTTTCGAACTTTTTCATTCCGGTCAAAAACATCGCACCCGTGTGGGCCAATATTAGCATTAATTGACAAAAGTTCGCCGCGCGAATCACGAGGTGAGTTTTTGCCACGAACGCACCCAATACACTCCAATATGTCCAAAAATCATGTTTTGGTGCTTTTCGAACTTTTTCATTCCGGTCAAAAACATCGCACCCGTGTGGGCCAATATTAGCATTAATTGACAAAAGTTCGCCGCGCGAATCACGAGGTGAGTTTTTGCCACGAACGCACCCAATACACTCCAATATGTCCAAAAATCATGTTTTGGTGCTTTTCGAACTTTTTCATTCCGGTCAAAAACATCGCACCCGTGTGGGCCAATATTAGCATTAATTGACAAAAGTTCGCCGCGCGAATCACGAGGTGAGTTTTTGCCACGAACGCACCCAATACACTCCAATATGTCCAAAAATCATGTTTTGGTGCATCTGAACTTTTTCATTCCTGTCAAAAACACCGCACCCGTTGGGCAAAAATATTCCAATATTGGCATTTGTTGAGAAATATTCGCCACGCAAATCACGAAGTGAGTTTTTGCCACGAACGCACCCAATACAGTCCAATATGTCCAAAAATCATGTTTTGGTGCTTTTGGAACTTTTTCATTCCGGTCAAAAACATCGCACCCGTGTGGGCCAATATTAGCATTAATTGACAAAAGTTCGCCGCGCGAATCACGAGGTGAGTTTTTGCCACGAACGCACCCAATACACTCCAATATGTCCAAAAATCATGTTTTGGTGCTTTTCGAACTTTTTCATTCCTGTCAAAAACACCGCACCCGTTGGGCAAAAATATTCTAATATTGGCATTAGTTGAGAAATATTCGCCGCGCGAATCACGAAGTGAGTTTTTGCCACGAACGCACCCAATACAGTCCAATATGTCCAAAAATCATGTTTTGGTGCTTTTGGAACTTTTTCATTCCGGTCAAAAACATCGCACCCGTGTGGGCCAATATTAGCATTAATTGACAAAAGTTCGCCGCGCGAATCACGAAGTGAGTTTTTGCCACGAACGCACCCAATACACTCCAATATGTCCAAAAATCATGTTTTGGTGCTTTTCGAACTTTTTCATTCCGGTCAAAAACATCGCACCCGTTGGGCAAAAATATTCCAATATTGGCATTAGTTGAGAAATATTCGCCAGGCGAATCACGAAGTGAGTTTTTGCCACGAACGCACCCAATACACTCCAATATGTGCAAAAATCATGTTTTGGTGCTTTTGAACTTTTTTATTTCTGTCAAAAACAGCGCACCCGTTGGGAAAAAATATTCCAATATTGGCATTAGTTGAGAAATATTCGCCACGCGAATCACGAAGTGAGTTTTTGCCACGAACGCACACAGTACACTCCAATATGTCCAAAAATCATGTTTTGGTGCTTTTTGAACTTTTTCATTCCTGTCAAAAACATCGCACCCGTGTTGGCCAATATTAGCATTAATTGACAAAAGTTCGCCGCGCGAATCACGAAGTGAGTTTTTGCCACGAACGCACCCAATACACTCCAATATGTCCAAAAATCATGTTTTGGTGCTTTTGGAACTTTTTCATTCCGGTCAAAAACATCGCACCCGTTGGGCAAAAATATTCCAATATTGGCATTAGTTGAGAAATATTCGCCAGGCGAATCACGAAGTGAGTTTTTGCCACGAACGCACCCAATACACTCCAATATGTGCAAAAATCATGTTTTGGTGCTTTTGAACTTTTTTATTCCTGTCAAAAACAGCGCACCCGTTGGGAAAAAATATTCCAATATTGGCATTAGTTGAGAAATATTCGCCACACGAATCACGAAGTGAGTTTTTGCCACGAACGCACACAGTACACTCCAATATGTCCAAAAATCATGTTTTGGTGCTTTTTGAACTTTTTCATTCCTGTCAAAAACATCGCACTCGTGTTGGCCAATATTAGCATTAATTGACAAAAGTTCGCCGCGCGAATCACGAAGTGAGTTTTTGCCACGAACGCACCCAATACACTCCAATATGTCCAAAAATCATGTTTTGGTGCTTTTGGAACTTTTTCATTCCGGTCAAAAACATCGCGCCCGTTGGGCAAAAATATTCCAATATTGGCATTAGTTGAGAAATATTCGCCAGGCGAATTAAGAAGTGAGTTTTTGCCACGAACGCACCCAATACACTCCAATATGTCCAAAAATCATGTTTTGGTGCTTTTCGAACTTTTTCATTCCGGTCAAAAACATCGCACTCGTGTGGGCCAATATTAGCATTAATTGACAAAAGTTCGCCGCGCGAATCACGAAGTGAGTTTTTGCCACGAACGCACCCAATACACTCCAATATGTCCAAAAATCATGTTTTGGTGCTTTTCGAACTTTTTCATTCCGGTCAAAAACATCGCACCCGTGTGGGCCAATATTAGCATTAATTGACAAAAGTTCGCCGCGCGAATCACGAGGTGAGTTTTTGCCACGAACGCACCCAATACAATCCAATATGTCCATAAATCATGTTTTGGTGCTTTTCGAACTTTTTCATTCCGGTCAAAAACATCGCACCCGTGTTGGCCAATATTAGCATTAATTGACAAAAGTTCGCCGCGCGAATCACGAGGTGAGTTTTTGCCACGAACGCACCCAATACAATCCAATATGTCCATAAATCATGTTTTGGTGCTTTTCGAACTTTTTCATTCCGGTCAAAAACATCGCACCCGTGTGGGCCAATATTAGCATTAATCGACAAAAGTTCGCCGCGCGACTCACGAAGTGAGTTTTTGCCACGAACGCACCCAATACACTCCAATATGTCCAAAAATCATGTTTTGGTGCTTTTCGAACTTTTTCATTCCGGTCAAAAACATCGCACCCGTGTGGGCCAATATTAGCATTAATCGACAAAAGTTCGCCGCGCGAATCACGAGGTGGGTTTTTGCCACGAACGCACCCAATACAATCCAATATGTCCATAAATCATGTTTTGGTGCTTTTTGAACTTTTTCATTCCTGTCAAAAACACCGCACCCGTTGGGCAAAAATATTCCAATATTGGCATTAGTTGAGAAATATTCGCCAGGCGAATCACGAAGTGAGTTTTTGCCACGAACGCACCCAATACACTCCAATATGTCCAAAAATCATGTTTTGGTGCTTTTCGAACTTTTTCATTCCGGTCAAAAACATCGCACCCGTGTGGGCCAATATTAGCATTAATTGACAAAAGTTCGCCGCGCGAATCACGAAGTGAGATTTTGCCACGAACGCACCCAATACACTCCAATTTGTCCAAAAATCATGTTTTGGTGCTTTTCGAACTTTTTCATTCCGGTCCAAAACATCGCACCCGTGTGGGCCAATATTAGCATTAATTGACAAAAGTTCGCCGCGCGAATCACGAAGTGAGTTTTTGCCACGAACGCACCCAATACACTCCAATATGTCCAAAAATCATGTTTTGGTGCTTTTGGAACTTTTTCATTCCGGTCAAAAACATCGCACCCGTTGGGCAAAAATATTCCAATATTGGCATTAGTTGAGAAATATTCGCCAGGCGAATCAAGAAGTGAGTTTTTGCCACGAACGCACCCAATACACTCCAATATGTCCAAAAATCATGTTTTGGTGCTTTTCGAACTTTTTCATTCCGGTCAAAAACATCGCACTCGTGTGGGCCAATATTAGCATTAATTGACAAAAGTTCGCCGCGCGAATCACGAAGTGAGTTTTTGCCACGAACGCACCCAATACACTCCAAAATGTCCAAAAATCATGTTTTGGTGCTTTTCGAACTTTTTCATTCCGGTCAAAAACATCGCACCCGTGTGGGCCAATATTAGCATTAATTGACAAAAGTTCGCCGCGCGAATCACGAGGTGAGTTTTTGCCACGAACGCACCCAATACACTCCAATATGTCCAAAAATCATGTTTTGGTGCTTTTCGAACTTTTTCATTCCGGTCAAAAACATCGCACCCGTGTGGGCCAATATTAGCATTAATTGACAAAAGTTCGCCGCGCGAATCACGAGGTGAGTTTTTGCCACGAACGCACCCAATACACTCCAATATGTCCAAAAATCATGTTTTGGTGCTTTTCGAACTTTTTCATTCCGGTCAAAAACATCGCACCCGTGTGGGCCAATATTAGCATTAATTGACAAAAGTTCGCCGCGCGAATCACGAGGTGAGTTTTTGCCACGAACACACCCAATACACTCCAATATGTCCAAAAATCATGTTTTGGTGCATTTGAACTTTTTCATTCCTGTCAAAAACACCGCACCCGTTGGGCAAAAATATTCCAATATTGGCATTAGTTGAGAATATTCGCCACGCGAATCACGAAGTGAGTTTTTGCCACGAACGCACCCAATACAGTCCAATATGTCCAAAAATCATGTTTTGGTGCTTTTGGAACTTTTTCATTCCGGTCAAAAACATCGCACCCGTGTGGGCCAATATTAGCATTAATTGACAAAAGTTCGCCGCGCGAATCACGAGGTGAGTTTTTGCCACGAACGCACCCAATACACTCCAATATGTCCAAAAATCATGTTTTGGTGCATTTGAACTTTTTCATTCCTGTCAAAAACACCGCACCCGTTGGGCAAAAATATTCCAATATTGGCATTAGTTGAGAAATATTCGCCACGCGAATCACGAAGTGAGTTTTTGCCACGAACGCACCCAATACAGTCCAATATGTCCAAAAATCATGTTTTGGTGCTTTTGGAACTTTTTCATTCCGGTCAAAAACATCGCACCCGTGTGGGCCAATATTAGCATTAATTGACAAAAGTTCGCCGCGCGAATCACGAAGTGGGTTTTTGCCACGAACGCACACAATACACTCCAATATGTCCAAAAATCATGTTTTGTTGCTTTTCGAACTTTTTCATTCCGGTCAAAAACATCGCACCCGTGTTGGCCAATATTAGCATTAATTGACAAAAGTTCGCCGCGCGAATCACGAAGTGAGTTTTTGCCACGAACGCACACAATACACTCCAATATGTCCAAAAATCATGTTTTGGTGCTTTTCGAACTTTTTCATTCCGGTCAAAAACATCGCACCCGTGTTGGCCAATATTAGCATTAATTGACAAAAGTTCGCCGCGCGAATCACGAGGTGAGTTTTTGCCACGAACGCACCCAATACAATCCAATATGTCCATAAATCATGTTTTGGTGCTTTTCGAACTTTTTCATTCCGGTCAAAAACATCGCACCCGTGTGGGCCAATATTAGCATTAATCGACAAAAGTTCGCCGCGCGACTCACGAAGTGAGTTTTGCCACGAACGCACCCAATACACTCCAATATGTCCAAAAATCATGTTTTGGTGCTTTTCGAACTTTTTCATTCCGGTCAAAAACATCGCACCCGTGTGGGCCAATATTAGCATTAATCGACAAAGTTCGCCGCGCGAATCACGAGGTGGGTTTTTGCCACGAACGCACCCAATACAATCCAATATGTCCATAAATCATGTTTTGGTGCTTTTTGAACTTTTTCATTCCTGTCAAAAACACCGCACCCGTTGGGCAAAAATATTCCAATATTGGCATTAGTTGAGAAATATTCGCCAGGCGAATCACGAAGTGAGTTTTTGCCACGAACGCACCCAATACACTCCAATATGTCCAAAAATCATGTTTTGGTGCTTTTCGAACTTTTTCATTCCGGTCAAAAACATCGCACCCGTGTGGGCCAATATTAGCATTAATTGACAAAAGTTCGCCGCGCGAATCACGAAGTGAGATTTTGCCACGAACGCACCCAATACACTCCAATTTGTCCAAAAATCATGTTTTGGTGCTTTTCGAACTTTTTCATTCCGGTCAAAAACATCGCACTCGTGTGGGCCAATATTAGCATTAATTGACAAAGTTCGCCGCGCGAATCACGAAGTGAGTTTTGCCACGAACGCACCCCATACACTCCAATATGTCCAAAAATCATGTTTTGGTGCTTTTCGAACTTTTTCATTCCGGTCAAAAACATCGCACTCGTGTGGGCCAATATAGCATTATTGACAAACAGTTCGCCGCGCGAATCACGCAAGGTGAGTTTTTGCCACGAACACAACCCAATACACTCCAATATGTCCAAAATCATGTTTTGGTGCTTTTTCGAACTTTTTTCATTCGCGTCAAAAACATCGCACCCGTGGGGCCAATATTAGCATTAATTGACAAAAAGTTTCCCGCCCGCGCTAATCACGAGGTGAGTTTTGCCACGAACGCACCCAATACACTCCAATATGTCCAAAAATCATGTTTTGGGTGCTTTCGAACTTTTTCATTCCGGTCAAAACCTACATCGCACCCCGTTGGGGCCAATTTGCAGTATTGACAAAGTTTCGCCTGCGGACGAAATCACGAAGGTGTGAGTTTTTGCCACTAACGCACCCAATACACTCCAATATGTCCAAAAATCATGTTTTGGTGCTTTTCGAACTTTTTCATTCCGGTCAAAAACATCGCACCCGTGTGGGCCAATATT
>NW_026267079.1:0-27637 GCF_000147395.1 Oryza glaberrima | reverse complement strand
CCAATATTGGCATTAATTGACAAAAGTTCGCCGCGCGAATCACGAAGTGAGTTTTTCCACGAACGCACCCAATACACTCCAATATGTCCAAAAATCATGTTTTGGCTTTTTTGAACTTTTGATTCGGTCAAAAACATCGCACCCTCGTGTGCCAATATTGGCATTAATTGACAAAAGTTCGCCGCGCGAATCACGAAGTGAGTTTTTGCCACGAACGCACCAAATACACTCCAATATGTCTAAAAATCATGTTGTGGTGCGTTTTGAGAACTTTTTCATTCCGGTCGAAAACAACATCGCACCCGCTTGTGCCACCTAGTGGCAATTAATTGACAAAGTTCGCCGGTCGAATCACGAAGTGAGTTTTTTGCCACGAACGCACCAAATACACTCCAATATGTCCAAAAAATCATGTTGTGGTGCTTTTTTTGAACTTTTTCATTCCGGTCAAAAACAATCGCAACCTGTGTGGGCCAATATATACCAATATTGGCATTAATTGACAAAAGTCGCCGCGCGAAACCACGAAGTTGAGCTTTTGACAGAGACGCACCCAATACACTCCAATATGTTCCAAAAATCATGTTTTTGCTTGTCTGAACTTTTTTATTCCGGTCAAAAACATCGCACCCTCTTGTGCCATTATTGGCATTAATTGACAAAAGTTCGCCGTGCGAATCACGAAGTGAGTTTTTGCCACGAACGCACCAAATACACTCCAATATGTCTAAAAATCATGTTGTGGTGCTTTTCGAACTTTTTCATTCGGGTCAAAAACATCGCACCTGTGTGGGCCAATATATACCAATATTGGCATTAATTGACAAAAGTTCGCCGCGCGAACCACGAAGTGAGTTTTTGACACGAAAGCACCCAATACACTCCAATATGTCCAAAAATCATGTTTTTGCTCGTTTGAACTTTTTTATTCCGGTGAAAAACATCGCACCCTCTTGTGCCACTATTGGCATTAATTGACAAAAGTTCGCCGTGCGAATCACGAAGTGAGTTTTTGCCACGAACGCACCAAATACACTCCAATATGTCCAAAAATCATGTTGTGGTGCTTTTTGAACTTTTTCATTCCGGTCAAAAACATCGCACCTGTGTGGACCAATATATACCAATATTGGCATTAATTGACAAAAGTTCGCCGCGCGAACCACGAAGTGAGTTTTTGACACGAACGCACCCAATACACTCCAATATGTCCAAAAATCATGTTTTTGCTTGTCTGAACTTTTTTATTCCGGTCAAAAACATCGCACCCTCTTGTGCCAATATTGGCATTAGTTGACAAAAGTTCGCCGTGCGAATCACGAAGTGAGTTTTTGCCACGAACGCACCAAATACACTCCAATATGTCTAAAAATCATGTTGTGGTGCTTTTTGAACTTTTTCATTCCGGTCAAAAACATCGCACCTGTGTGGGCCAATATATACCAATATTGGCATTAATTGACAAAAGTTCGCCGCGCGAACCACGAAGTGAGTTTTTGACACGAACGCACCCAATACACTCCAATATGTCCAAAAATCATGTTTTGCCTTGTCTGAACTTTTTTATTCCGGTCAAAAACATCGCACCCTGTTGTGCCAATATTGGTATTTATTGACAAAAGTTCGCCGCACGAATCATGAAGTGAGTTGTTTCAACGAACGCACCCAATACACTCCAATATGTTCAAAAATCATGTTTTGGCGTTTTTTGAACTTTCTGATTCCGGTCAAAAACATCGCACCCTCGTGTGCCAATATTGGCATTAATTGACAAAAGTTCGCCGTGCGAATCACGAAGTGAGTTTTTGCCACGAACGCACCAAATACACTCCAATATGTCTAAAAATCATGTTGTGGTGCTTTTTGAACTTTTTCATTCCGTTAAAAAACATCGCACCTGTATGGGCCAATATATACCAATATTGGCATTAATTGACAAAAGTTCGCCGCGCGAACCACGAAGTGAGTTTTTGACACGAACGCACCCAATACACTCCAATATGTCCAAAAATCATGTTTTGGCTTGTTTGAACTTTTTATTCCGGTCAAAAACATCGCACCCTCGTGTGCCAATATTGGCATTAATTGACAAAAGTTCGCCGTGCGAATCACGAAGTGAGTTTTTGCCACGAACGCACCAAATACACTCCAATATGTCTAAAAATCATGTTGTGGTGCTTTTTGAACTTTTTCATTCTGGTCAAAAACATCGCACCTGTGTGGGCCAATATATACCAATATTGGCATTAATTGACAAAAGTTCGCCGCGGGAACCACGAAGTGTGTTTTTGACACGAACGCACCCAATACACTCCAATATGTCCAAAAATCAAGTTTTGGCTTGTTTGAACTTTTTCATTCTGGTCAAAAACATCGCACCTGTGTGGGCCAATATATACCAATATTGGCATTAATTGACAAAAGTTCGCCACGCGAATCACGAAGTGAGTGTTTTCCACGAACGCACCCAATACACTCCAATATGTCCAAAAATCATGTTTTGGCTTTTTGAACTTTTGATTCCGGTCGAAAGCATCGCACCCTCGTGTGCCAACATTGGCATTTATTGACAATAGTTCGCCGCGCGAATCACGAAGTGAGTTTTTTCCACGAACGCACCCAATACACTCCAATATGTCCAAAAATCATGTTTTGGCTTTTTTAACTTTTGATTCCGGTCAAAAGCATCGCACCCTCGTGTGCCAATATTGGCATTTATTGACAAAAGTTCGCCGCGCGAATCACGAAGTGAGTTTTTTCCACGAACGCACCCAATACACTCCAATATGTACAAAAATCATGTTTTGGTGTTTTTTGAACTTTTGATTCCGGTCAAAAACATCGCACCCTCGTGTGCCAATATTGGCATTAATTGACAAAAGTTCGCCGTGCGAATCACGAAGTGAGTTTTTGCCACGAACGCACCAAATACACTCCAATATGTCTAAAAATCATGTTGTGGTGCTTTTTGAACTTTTTCATTCCGTTAAAAAACATCGCACCTGTATGGGCCAATATATACCAATATTGGCATTAATTGACAAAAGTTCGCCGCGCGAACCACGAAGTGAGTTTTTGACACGAACGCACCCAATACACTCCAATATGTCCAAAAATCATGTTTTGGCTTGTTTGAACTTTTTTATTCCGGTCAAAAAGATCGCACCCTCGTGTGCCAATATTGGCATTAATTGACAAAAGTTCGCCGTGCGAATCACGAAGTGAGTTTTTGCCACGAACGCACCAAATACACTCCAATATGTCAAAAAATCATGTTGTGGTGCTTTTTGAACTTTTTCATTCCGTTAAAAAACATCGCACCTGTATGGGCCAATATATACCAATATTGGCATTAATTGACAAAAGTTCGCCGCGCGAACCACGAAGTGAGTTTTTGACACGAACGCACCCAATACACTCCAATATGTCCAAAAATCATGTTTTGGCTTGTCTGAACTTTTTTATTCCGGTCAAAAACATCGCACCCTCTTGTGCCAATATTGGCATTTATTGACAAAAGTTCGCCGCGCGAACCACGAAGTGAGTTTTTGACACGAACGCACCCAATACACTCCAATATGTCCAAAAATCATGTTTTGGCTTGTTTGAACTTTTTTATTCCGGTCAAAAACATTGCACCCTCGTGTGCCAATATTGGCATTAATTGACAAAAGTTCGCCGTGCGAATCACGAAGTGAGTTTTTGACACGAACGCACCAAATACACTCCAATATGTCTAAAAATCATGTTGTGGTGCTTTCTGAACTTTTTCATTCCGGTCAAATAAATCGCACCTGTGTGGGCCAATATATACCAATATTGGCATTAATTGACAAAAGTTCGCCGCGCGAACCACGAAGTGAGTTTTTGACACGAACGCACCCAATACACTCCAATATGTCCAAAAATCATGTTTTGGCTTGTCTGAACTTTTTTATTCCGGTAAAAAACATCGCACCCTCTTGTGCCAATATTGGCATTTATTGACAAAAGTTCGCCGCGCGAACCACGAAGTGTGTTTTTGATACGAACGCACCCAATACACTCCAATATGTCCAAAAATCATGTTTTGGCTTGTTTGAACTTTTTTATTCCGGTCAAAAACATTGCACCCTCGTGTGCCAATATTGGCATTAATTGACAAAAGTTCGCCGTGCGAATCACGAAGTGAGTTTTTGCCACGAACGCACCAAATACACTCCAATATGTCTAAAAATCATGTTGTGGTGCTTTCTGAACTTTTTCATTCCGGTCAAATACATCGCACCTGTGTGGGCCAATATAAACCAATATTGGCATTAATTGACAAAAGTTCGCCGCGCGAACCACGAAGTGAGTTTTTGACACGAACGCACCCAATACACTCCAATATGTCTAAAAATCATGTTGTGGTGCTTTTTGAACTTTTTCATTCCGGTCAAATAAATCGCACCTGTGTGGGCCAATATATACCAATATTGGCATTAATTGACAAAAGTTCGCCGTGCGAATCACGAAGTGAGTTTTTGCCACGAACGCACCAAATACACTCCAATATGTCAAAAAATCATGTTGTGGTGCTTTTGAACTTTTTCATTCCGGTAAAATAACATCGCACCTGTGTGGGCCAATATATACCAATATTGGCATTAATTGACAAAAGTTCGCCGCGCGAACCACGAAGTGAGTTTTTGACACGAACGCACCCAATACACTCCAATATGTCCAAAAATCATGTTTTGGCTTGTCTGAACTTTTTTATTCCGGTCAAAAACATCGCACCCTCTTGTGCCAATATTGGCATTTATTGACAAAAGTTCGCCGCGCGAACCACGAAGTGAGTTTTTGACACGAACGCACCCAATACACTCCAATATGTCCAAAAATCATGTTTTGGCTTGTTTGAACTTTTTTATTCCGGTCAAAAACATTGCACCCTCGTGTGCCAATATTGGCATTAATTGACTAAAGTTCGCCGTGCGAATCACGAAGTGAGTTTTTGACACGAACGCACCAAATACACTCCAATATGTCTAAAAATCATGTTGTGGTGCTTTCTGAACTTTTTCATTCCGGTCAAATAAATCGCACCTGTGTGGGCCAATATATACCAATATTGGCATTAATTGACAAAAGTTCAGCCGCGCGAACCACGAAGTGAGTTTTTGACACGAACGCACCCAATACACTCCAATATGTCCAAAAATCATGTTTTGGCTTGTCTGAACTTTTTTATTCCGGTCAAAAACATCGCACCCTCTTGTGCCAATATTGGCATTTATTGACAAAAGTTCGCCGCGCGAACCACGAAGTGAGTTTTTGACACGAACGCACCCAATACACTCCAATATGTCCAAAAATCATGTTTTGGCTTGTTTGAACTTTTTTATTCCGGTCAAAAACATTGCACCCTCGTGTGCCAATATTGGCATTAATTGACTAAAGTTCGCCGTGCGAATCACGAAGTGAGTTTTTGACACGAACGCACCAAATACACTACAATATGTCTAAAAATCATGTTGTGGTGCTTTTTGAACTTTTTCATTCTGGTCAAAAACATCGCACCTGTGTGGGCCAATATATACCAATATTGGCATTAATTGACAAAAGTTCGCCGCGCGAACCACGAAGTGAGTTTTTGACACGAACGCACCCAATACACTCCAATATGTCCAAAAATCATGTTTTTGCTTGTCTGAACTTTTTTATTCCGGTCAAAAACATCGCACCCTCTTGTGCCAATATTGGCATTAGTTGACAAAAGTTCGCCGTGCGAATCACGAAGTGAGTTTTTGCAACGAACGCACCAAATACACTCCAATATGTCTAAAAATCATGTTGTGGTGCTTTTTGAACTTTTTCATTCTGGTCAAAAACATCGCACCTGTGTGGGCCAATATATACCAATATTGGCATTAATTGACAAAAGTTCGCCGCGGGAACCACGAAGTGTGTTTTTGACACGAACGCACCCAATACACTCCAATATGTCCAAAAATCAAGTTTTGGCTTGTTTGAACTTTTTCATTCTGGTCAAAAACATCGCACCTGTGTGGGCCAATATATACCAATATTGGCATTAATTGACAAAAGTTCGCCACGCGAATCACGAAGTGAGTGTTTTCCACGAACGCACCCAATACACTCCAATATGTCCAAAAATCATGTTTTGGCTTTTTTGAACTTTTTGATTCCGGTCGAAAGCATCGCACCCTCGTGTGCCAACATTGGCATTTATTGACAATAGTTCGCCGCACGAATCACGAAGTGAGTTTTTTCCACGAACGCACCCAATACACTCCAATATGTCCAAAAATCATGTTTTGGCTTTTTTTAACTTTTTGATTCCGGTCAAAAGCATCGCACCCTCGTGTGCCAATATTGGCATTTATTGACAAAAGTTCGCCGCGCGAATCACGAAGTGAGTTTTTTCCACGAACGCACCCAATACACTCCAATATGTACAAAAATCATGTTTTGGTGTTTTTTGAACTTTTTGATTCCGGTCAAAAACATCGCACCCTCGTGTGCCAATATTGGCATTAATTGACAAAAGTTCGCCGTGCGAATCACGAAGTGAGTTTTTGCCACGAACGCACCAAATACACTCCAATATGTCTAAAAATCATGTTGTGGTGCTTTTTGAACTTTTTCATTCCGTTAAAAAACATCGCACCTGTATGGGCCAATATATACCAATATTGGCATTAATTGACAAAAGTTCGCCGCGCGAACCACGAAGTGAGTTTTTGACACGAACGCACCCAATACACTCCAATATGTCCAAAAATCATGTTTTGGCTTGTTTGAACTTTTTTATTCCAGTCAAAAACATCGCACCCTCGTGTGCCAATATTGGCATTAATTGACAAAAGTTCGCCGTGCGAATCACGAAGTGAGTTTTTGCCACGAACGCACCAAATACACTCCAATATGTCAAAAAATCATGTTGTGGTGCTTTTTGAACTTTTCCATTCCGTTAAAAAACATCGCACCTGTATGGGCCAATATATACCAATATTGGCATTAATTGACAAAAGTTCGCCGCGCGAACCACGAAGTGAGTTTTTGACACGAACGCACCCAATACACTCCAATATGTCCAAAAATCATGTTTTGGCTTGTTTGAACTTTTTTATTCCGGTCAAAAACATTGCACCCTCGTGTGCCAATATTGGCATTAATTGACAAAAGTTCGCCGTGCGAATCACGAAGTGAGTTTTTGACACGAACGCACCAAATACACTCCAATATGTCTAAAAATCATGTTGTGGTGCTTTCTGAACTTTTTAATTCCGGTCAAATAAATCGCACCTGTGTGGGCCAATATATACCAATATTGGCATTAATTGACAAAAGTTCGCCGCGCGAACCACGAAGTGAGTTTTTGACACGAACGCACCCAATACACTCCAATATGTCTAAAAATCATGTTGTGGTGCTTTTTGAACTTTTTCATTCCGGTCAAATAAATCGCACCTGTGTGGGCCAATATATACCAATATTGGCATTAATTGACAAAAGTTCGCCGTGCGAATCACGAAGTGAGTTTTTGCCACGAACGCACCAAAAACACTCCAATATGTCAAAAAATCATGTTGTGGTGCTTTCTGAACTTTTTCATTCCGGTCAAATAAATCGCACCTGTGTGGGCCAATATATACCAATATTGGCATTAATTGACAAAAGTTCGCCGCGCGAACCACGAAGTGAGTTTTTGACACGAACGCACCCAATACACTCCAATATGTCCAAAAATCATGTTTTGGCTTGTCTGAACTTTTTTATTCCGGTCAAAAACATCGCACCCTCTTGTGCCAATATTGGCATTTATTGACAAAAGTTCGCCGCGCGAACCACGAAGTGAGTTTTTGACACGAACGCACCCAATACACTCCAATATGTCCAAAAATCATGTTTTGGTGTTTTTTGAACTTTTTGATTCCGGTCAAAAACATCGCACCCTCGTGTGCCAATATTGGCATTAATTGACAAAAGTTCGCCGTGCGAATCACGAAGTGAGTTTTTGCCACGAACGCACCAAATACACTCCAATATGTCCAAAAATCATGTTTTGGCTTGTTTGAACTTTTTTATTCCGGTCAAAAACATCGCACCCTCGTGTGCCAATATTGGCATTAATTGACAAAAGTTCGCCGTGCGAATCACGAAGTGAGTTTTTGCCACGAACGCACCAAATACACTCCAATATGTCAAAAAATCATGTTGTGGTGCTTTTTGAACTTTTTCATTCCGTTAAAAAACATCGCACCTGTGTGGGCCAATATATACCAATATTGGCATTAATTGACAAAAGTTCGCCGCGCGAACCACGAAGTGAGTTTTTGACACGAACGCACCCAATACACTCCAATATGTCCAAAAATCATGTTTTGGCTTGTCTGAACTTTTTTATTCCGGTAAAAAACATCGCACCCTCTTGTGCCAATATTGGCATTTATTGACAAAAGTTCGCCGCGCGAACCACAAAGTGTGTTTTTGATACGAACGCACCCAATACACTCCAATATGTCCAAAAATCATGTTTTGGCTTGTTTGAACTTTTTTATTCCGGTCAAAAACATCGCACCCTCGTGTGCCAATATTGGCATTAATTGACAAAAGTTCGCCGTGCGAATCACGAAGTGAGTTTTTGCCACGAACGCACCAAATACACTCCAATATGTCTAAAAATCATGTTGTGGTGCTTTCTGAACTTTTTCATTCCGGTCAAATAAATCGCACCTGTGTGGGCCAATATAAACCAATATTGGCATTAATTGACAAAAGTTCGCCGCGCGAACCACGAAGTGAGTTTTTGACACGAACGCACCCAATACACTCCAATATGTCCAAAAATCATGTTTTGGCTTGTCTGAACTTTTTTATTCCGGTCAAAAACATCGCACCCTCTTGTGCCAATATTGGCATTTATTGACAAAAGTTCGCCGCGCGAACCACGAAGTGAGTTTTTGACACGAACGCACCCAATACACTCCAATATGTCCAAAAATCATGTTTTGGCTTTTTTGAACTTTTTGATTCCGGTCAAAAACATCGCACCCTCGTGTGCCAATATTGGCATTAATTGACAAAAGTTCGCCGTGCGAATCACGAAGTGAGTTTTTGCCACGAACGCACCAAATACACTCCAATATGTCCAAAAATCATGTTTTGGCTTGTTTGAACTTTTTTATTCCGGTCAAAAACATCGCACCCTCGTGTGCCAATATTGGCATTAATTGACAAAAGTTCGCCGTGCGAATCACGAAGTGAGTTTTTGCCACGAACGCACCAAATACACTCCAATATGTCAAAAAATCATGTTGTGGTGCTTTTTGAACTTTTTCATTCCGTTAAAAAACATCGCACCTGTGTGGGCCAATATATACCAATATTGGCATTAATTGACAAAAGTTCGCCGCGCGAACCACGAAGTGAGTTTTTGACACGAACGCACCCAATACACTCCAATATGTCCAAAAATCATGTTTTGGCTTGTCTGAACTTTTTTATTCCGGTCAAAAACATCGCACCCTCTTGTGCCAATATTGGCATTTATTGACAAAAGTTCGCCGCGCGAACCACGAAGTGAGTTTTTGACACGAACGCACCCAATACACTCCAATATGTCCAAAAATCATGTTTTGGCTTGTTTGAACTTTTTTATTCCGGTCAAAAACATCGCACCCTCGTGTGCCAATATTGGCATTAATTGACAAAAGTTCGCCGTGCGAATCACGAAGTGAGTTTTTGCCACGAACGCACCAAATACACTCCAATATGTCTAAAAATCATGTTGTGGTGCTTTCTGAACTTTTTCATTCCGGTCAAAAACATCGCACCTGTGTGGGCCAATATATACCAATATTGGCATTAATTGACAAAAGTTCGCCGCGCGAACCACGAAGTGAGTTTTTGACACGAACGCACCCAATACACTCCAATATGTCCAAAAATCATGTTTTGGCTTGTCTGAACTTTTTTATTCCGGTAAAAAACATCGCACCCTCTTGTGCCAATATTGGCATTTATTGACAAAAGTTCGCCGCGCGAACCACGAAGTGTGTTTTTGATACGAACGCACCCAATACACTCCAATATGTCCAAAAATCATGTTTTGGCTTGTTTGAACTTTTTTATTCCGGTCAAAAACATTGCACCCTCGTGTGCCAATATTGGCATTAATTGACAAAAGTTCGCCGTGCGAATCACGAAGTGAGTTTTTGCCACGAACGCACCAAATACACTCCAATATGTCTAAAAATCATGTTGTGGTGCTTTCTGAACTTTTTCATTCCGGTCAAATAACATCGCACCTGTGTGGGCCAATATATACCAATATTGGCATTAATTGACAAAAGTTCGCCGCGCGAACCACGAAGTGAGTTTTTGACACGAACGCACCCAATACACTCCAATATGTCCAAAAATCATGTTTTGGCTTGTCTGAACTTTTTTATTCCGGTCAAAAACATCGCACCCTCTTGTGCCAATATTGGCATTTATTGACAAAAGTTCGCCGCGCGAACCACGAAGTGAGTTTTTGACACGAACGCACCCAATACACTCCAATATGTCCAAAAATCATGTTTTGGCTTGTTTGAACTTTTTTATTCCGGTCAAAAACATTGCACCCTCGTGTGCCAATATTGGCATTAATTGACAAAAGTTCGCCGTGCGAATCACGAAGTGAGTTTTTGCCACGAACGCACCAAATACACTCCAATATGTCTAAAAATCATGTTGTGGTGCTTTCTGAACTTTTTCATTCCGGTCAAATAACATCGCACCTGTGTGGGCCAATATATACCAATATTGGCATTAATTGACAAAAGTTCGCCGCGCGAACCACGAAGTGAGTTTTTGACACGAACGCACCCAATACACTCCAATATGTCCAAAAATCATGTTTTGGCTTGTCTGAACTTTTTTATTCCGGTCAAAAACATCGCACCCTCTTGTGCCAATATTGGCATTTATTGACAAAAGTTCGCCGCGCGAACCACGAAGTGTGTTTTTGATACGAACGCACCCAATACACTCCAATATGTCCAAAAATCATGTTTTGGCTTGTTTGAACTTTTTTATTCCGGTCAAAAACATTGCACCCTCGTGTGCCAATATTGGCATTAATTGACAAAAGTTCGCCGTGCGAATCACGAAGTGAGTTTTTGCCACGAACGCACCAAATACACTCCAATATGTCTAAAAATCATGTTGTGGTGCTTTCTGAACTTTTTCATTCCGGTCAAATAAATCGCACCTGTGTGGGCCAATATATACCAATATTGGCATTAATTGACAAAAGTTCGCCGCGCGAACCACGAAGTGAGTTTTTGACACGAACGCACCCAATACACTCCAATATGTCCAAAAATCATGTTTTGGCTTGTCTGAACTTTTTTATTCCGGTCAAAAACATCGCACCCTCTTGTGCCAATATTGGCATTTATTGACAAAAGTTCGCCGCGCGAACCACGAAGTGAGTTTTTGACACGAACGCACCCAATACACTCCAATATGTCCAAAAATCATGTTTTGGCTTGTTTGAACTTTTTTATTCCGGTCAAAAACATTGCACCCTCGTGTGCCAATATTGGCATTAATTGACAAAAGTTCGCCGTGCGAATCACGAAGTGAGTTTTTGCCACGAACGCACCAAATACACTCCAATATGTCTAAAAATCATGTTGTGGTGCTTTTGAACTTTTTCATTCCGGTCAAAAACATCGCACCTGTGTGGGCCAATATATACCAATATTGGCATTAATTGACAAAAGTTCGCCGCGCGAACCACGAAGTGAGTTTTTGACACGAACGCACCCAATACACTCCAATATGTCCAAAAATCATGTTTTGGCTTGTTTGAACTTTTTTATTCCGGTCAAAAACATCGCACCCTCGTGTGCCAATATTGGCATTAATTGACAAAAGTTCGCCGTGCGAATCACGAAGTGAGTTTTTGCCACGAACGCACCAAATACACTCCAATATGTCTAAAAATCATGTTGTGGTGCTTTTTGAACTTTTTCATTCCGGTCAAAAACATCGCACCTGTGTGGGCCAATATATACCAATATTGGCATTAATTGACAAAAGTTCGCCGCGCGAACCACGAAGTGAGTTTTTGACACGAACGCACCCAATACACTCCAATATGTCCAAAAATCATGTTTTGGCTTGTCTGAACTTTTTTATTCCGGTCAAAAACATCGCACCCTCTTGTGCCAATATTGGCATTTAATTGACAAAAGTTCGCCGCGCGAACCACGAAGTGAGTTTTTGACACGAACGCACCCAATACACTCCAATATGTCCAAAAATCATGTTTTGGCTTGTTTGAACTTTTTATTCCGGTCAAAAACATCGCACCCTCGTGTGCCAATATTGGCAGTTATTGACAAAAGTTCGCCGCGCGAATCACGAAGTGAGTTTTTGCACGAACGCACCCAATACACTCCAATATGTCCAAAAATCATGTTTTGGGCTTTTCTGAACTTTTTGATTCCGGTCAAATACATCGCACCCTCGTGTGCCAATATTGGCATTTATTGACAAAAGTTCGCCGCGCGAATCACGAAGTGAGTTTTTGACACGAACGCACCCAATACACTCCAATATGTCCTAAAATCATGTTTTGGTGCTTTTTGCAACTTTTTGATTCCGGTCAAAAACATCGCACCCTCGTGTGCCAATATTGGCATTAATTGACAAAAGTTCGCCGTGCGAATCACGAAGTGAGTTTTTGCCACGAACGCACCAAATACACTCCAATATGTCTAAAAATCATGTTTTGGTGCTTTTTGAACTTTTTCATTCCGGTCAAATAACATCGCACCTGTGTGGGCCAATATATACCAATATTGGCATTAATTGACAAAAGTTCGCCGCTGCGAACACGAAGTGAGTTTTTGACACGAACGCACCCAAATACACTCCAATATGTCCAAAAATCATGTTTTGGGCTTGTTTGAACTTTTTTATTCCGGTCAAAAACATCGCACCCTCGTGTGCCAATAATGGCATTAATTGACAAAAGTTCGCCGCGCGAACCACGAAGTGATGTTTTTGATCACGAACGCACCCAATACACTCCAATATGTCCAAAAATCATGTTTTGGCTTGTTTGAACTTTTTTATTCCGGTCAAAAACATCGCACCCTCTTGTGCCAATATTGGCATTTATTGACAAAAGTTCGCCGCGCGAACCACGAAGTGAGTTTTTGACACGAACGCACCCAATACACTCCAATATGTCCAAAAATCATGTTTTGGCTTGTTTGAACTTTTTTATTCCGGTCAAAAACATTGCACCCTCGTGTGCCAATATTGGCATTAATTGACAAAAGTTCGCCGTGCGAATCACGAAGTGAGTTTTTGCCACGAACGCACCAAATACACTCCAATATGTCTAAAAATCATGTTGTGGTGCTTTCTGAACTTTTTCATTCCGGTCAAATACATCGCACCTGTGTGGGCCAATATATACCAATATTGGCATTAATTGACAAAAGTTCGCCGCGCGAACCACGAAGTGAGTTTTTGACACGAACGCACCCAATACACTCCAATATGTCCAAAAATCATGTTTTGGCTTGTCTGAACTTTTTTATTCCGGTCAAAAACATCGCACCCTCTTGTGCCAATATTGGCATTTATTGACAAAAGTTCGCCGCGCGAACCACGAAGTGAGTTTTTGACACGAACGCACCCAATACACTCCAATATGTCCAAAAATCATGTTTTGGCTTGTCTGAACTTTTTTATTCCGGTCAAAAACATCGCACCCTCTTGTGCCAATATTGGCATTTATTGACAAAAGTTCGCCGCGCGAACCACGAAGTGAGTTTTTGACACGAACGCACCCAATACACTCCAATATGTCCAAAAATCATGTTTTGGCTTGTTTGAACTTTTTTATTCCGGTCAAAAACATTGCACCCTCGTGTGCCAATATTGGCATTAATTGACAAAAGTTCGCCGTGCGAATCACGAAGTGAGTTTTTGCCACGAACGCACCAAATACACTCCAATATGTCTAAAAATCATGTTGTGGTGCTTTCTGAACTTTTTCATTCCGGTCAAATACATCGCACCTGTGTGGGCCAATATATACCAATATTGGCATTAATTGACAAAAGTTCGCCGCGCGAACCACGAAGTGAGTTTTTGACACGAACGCACCCAATACACTCCAATATGTCCAAAAATCATGTTTTGGCTTGTCTGAACTTTTTTATTCCGGTCAAAAACATCGCACCCTCTTGTGCCAATATTGGCATTTATTGACAAAAGTTCGCCGCGCGAACCACGAAGTGAGTTTTTGACACGAACGCACCCAATACACTCCAATATGTCCAAAAATCATGTTTTGGCTTGTTTGAACTTTTTTATTCCGGTCAAAAACATTCGCACCCTCGTGTGCCAATATTGGCATTAATTGACAAAAGTTCGCCGTGCGAATCACGAAGTGAGTTTTTGCCACGAACGCACCAAATACACTCCAATATGTCTAAAAATCATGTTGTGGTGCTTTCTGAACTTTTTCATTCCGGTCAAATAACATCGCACCTGTGTGGGCCAATATATACCAATATTGGCATTAATTGACAAAAGTTCGCCGCGCGAACCACGAAGTGAGTTTTTGACACGAACGCACCCAATACACTCCAATATGTCCAAAAATCATGTTTTGGCTTGTCTGAACTTTTTTATTCCGGTCAAAAACATCGCACCCTCTTGTGCCAATATTGGCATTTATTGACAAAAGTTCGCCGCGCGAACCACGAAGTGAGTTTTTGACACGAACGCACCCAATACACTCCAATATGTCCAAAAATCATGTTTTGGCTTGTTTGAACTTTTTTATTCCGGTCAAAAACATTGCACCCTCGTGTGCCAATATTGGCATTAATTGACAAAAGTTCGCCGTGCGAATCACGAAGTGAGTTTTTGCCACGAACGCACCAAATACACTCCAATATGTCTAAAAATCATGTTGTGGTGCTTTCTGAACTTTTTCATTCCGGTCAAATAAATCGCACCTGTGTGGGCCAATATATACCAATATTGGCATTAATTGACAAAAGTTCGCCGCGCGAACCACGAAGTGAGTTTTTGACACGAACGCACCCAATACACTCCAATATGTCCAAAAATCATGTTTTGGCTTGTCTGAACTTTTTTATTCCGGTCAAAAACATCGCACCCTCTTGTGCCAATATTGGCATTTATTGACAAAAGTTCGCCGCGCGAACCACGAAGTGAGTTTTTGACACGAACGCACCCAATACACTCCAATATGTCCAAAAATCATGTTTTGGCTTGTTTGAACTTTTTTATTCCGGTCAAAAACATTGCACCCTCGTGTGCCAATATTGGCATTAATTGACAAAAGTTCGCCGTGCGAATCACGAAGTGAGTTTTTGCCACGAACGCACCAAATACACTCCAATATGTCTAAAAATCATGTTGTGGTGCTTTCTGAACTTTTTCATTCCGGTCAAAAACATCGCACCTGTGTGGGCCAATATATACCAATATTGGCATTAATTGACAAAAGTTCGCCGCGCGAACCACGAAGTGAGTTTTTGACACGAACGCACCCAATACACTCCAATATGTCCAAAAATCATGTTTTGGCTTGTCTGAACTTTTTTATTCCGGTCAAAAACATCGCACCCTCTTGTGCCAATATTGGCATTAATTGACAAAAGTTCGCCGCGCGAATCACGAAGTGAGTTTTTGACACGAACGCACCCAATACACTCCAATATGTCCAAAAATCATGTTTTGGCTGTTTTGAACTTTTTATTCCGGTCAAAAACATCGCACCCTCTTGTGCCAATATTGGCATTATTGACAAAAGTTCGCCGCGCGAACCACGAAGTGAGTTTTTGCCACGAACGCACCCAATACACTCCAATATGTCCAAAAATCATGTTTTGGCTTGTTTGAACTTTTTTATTCCGGTCAAAAACATCGCACCCTCGTGTGCCAATATTGGCATTAATTGACAAAAGTTCGCCGTGCGAATCACGAAGTGAGTTTTTGCCACGAACGCACCAAATACACTCCAATATGTCTAAAAATCATGTTGTGGTGCTTTTTGAACTTTTTCATTCCGGTCAAAAACATCGCACCTGTGTGGGCCAATATATACCAATATTGGCATTAATTGACAAAAGTTCGCCGCGCGAACCACGAAGTGAGTTTTTGACACGAACGCACCCAATACACTCCAATATGTCCAAAAATCATGTTTTGGCTTGTCTGAACTTTTTTATTCCGGTCAAAAACATCGCACCCTCTTGTGCCAATATTGGCATTTATTGACAAAAGTTCGCCGCGCGAACCACGAAGTGAGTTTTTGACACGAACGCACCCAATACACTCCAATATGTCCAAAAATCATGTTTTGGCTTGTTTGAACTTTTTTATTCCGGTCAAAAACATTGCACCCTCGTGTGCCAATATTGGCATTAATTGACAAAAGTTCGCCGTGCGAATCACGAAGTGAGTTTTTGCCACGAACGCACCAAATACACTCCAATATGTCTAAAAATCATGTTGTGGTGCTTTCTGAACTTTTTCATTCCGGTCAAATACATCGCACCTGTGTGGGCCAATATATACCAATATTGGCATTAATTGACAAAAGTTCGCCGCGCGAACCACGAAGTGAGTTTTTGACACGAACGCACCCAATACACTCCAATATGTCCAAAAATCATGTTTTGGCTTGTCTGAACTTTTTTATTCCGGTCAAAAACATCGCACCCTCTTGTGCCAATATTGGCATTTATTGACAAAAGTTCGCCGCGCGAACCACGAAGTGATGTTTTTGACACGAACGCACCCAATACACTCCAATATGTCCAAAAATCATGTTTTGGCTTGTTTGAACTTTTTTATTCCGGTCAAAAACATTGCACCCTCGTGTGCCAATATTGGCATTAATTGACAAAAGTTCGCCGTGCGAATCACGAAGTGAGTTTTTGCCACGAACGCACCAAATACACTCCAATATGTCTAAAAATCATGTTGTGGTGCTTTCTGAACTTTTTCATTCCGGTCAAATAACATCGCACCTGTGTGGGCCAATATATACCAATATTGGCATTAATTGACAAAAGTTCGCCGCGCGAACCACGAAGTGAGTTTTTGACACGAACGCACCCAATACACTCCAATATGTCCAAAAATCATGTTTTGGCTTGTCTGAACTTTTTTATTCCGGTATAAACATCGCACCCTCTTGTGCCAATATTGGCATTTATTGACAAAAGTTCGCCGCGCGAACCACAAAGTGTGTTTTTGATACGAACGCACCCAATACACTCCAATATGTCCAAAAATCATGTTTTGGCTTGTTTGAACTTTTTTATTCCGGTCAAAAACATTGCACCCTCGTGTGCCAATATTGGCATTAATTGACAAAAGTTCGCCGTGCGAATCACGAAGTGAGTTTTTGCCACGAACGCACCAAATACACTCCAATATGTCTAAAAATCATGTTGTGGTGCTTTCTGAACTTTTTCATTCCGGTCAAATACATCGCACCTGTGTGGGCCAATATAACCAATATTGGCATTAATTGACAAAAGTTCGCCGCGCGAACCACGAAGTGAGTTTTTGACACGAACGCACCCAATACACTCCAATATGTCCAAAAATCATGTTTTGGCTTGTCTGAACTTTTTTATTCCGGTCAAAAACATCGCACCCTCTTGTGCCAATATTGGCATTTATTGACAAAAGTTCGCCGCGCGAACCACGAAGTGAGTTTTTGACACGAACGCACCCAATACACTCCAATATGTCCAAAAATCATGTTTTGGCTTGTTTTTGAACTTTTTTGATTCCGGTCAAAAACATCGCACCCTCGTGTGCCAATATTGGCATTAATTGACAAAAGTTCGCCGCTGCGAATCACGAAGTGAGTTTTTGCCACGAACGCACCCAATACACTCCAATATGTCCAAAAATCATGTTTTGGCTTGTTTGAACTTTTTTATTCCGGTCAAAAACATCGCACCCTCGTGTGCCAATATTGGCATTAATTGACAAAAGTTCGCCGTGCGAATCACGAAGTGAGTTTTTGCCACGAACGCACCAAATACACTCCAATATGTCAAAAATCATGTTGTGGTGCTTTTTGAACTTTTTCATTCCGTTCAAAAACATCGCACCTGTGTGGGCCAATATATACCAATATTGGCATTAATTGACAAAAGTTCGCCGCGCGAACCACGAAGTGAGTTTTTGACACGAACGCACCCAATACACTCCAATATGTCCAAAAATCATGTTTTGGCTTGTCTGAACTTTTTTATTCCGGTCAAAAACATCGCACCCTCTTGTGCCAATATTGGCATTTATTGACAAAAGTTCGCCGCGCGAACCACGAAGTGAGTTTTTGATACGAACGCACCCAATACACTCCAATATGTCCAAAAATCATGTTTTGGCTTGTTTGAACTTTTTTATTCCGGTCAAAAACATTGCACCCTCGTGTGCCAATATTGGCATTAATTGACAAAAGTTCGCCGTGCGAATCACGAAGTGAGTTTTTGCCACGAACGCACCAAATACACTCCAATATGTCTAAAAATCATGTTGTGGTGCTTTCTGAACTTTTTCATTCCGGTCAAATAAATCGCACCTGTGTGGGCCAATATATACCAATATTGGCATTAATTGACAAAAGTTCGCCGCGCGAACCACGAAGTGAGTTTTTGACACGAACGCACCCAATACACTCCAATATGTCCAAAAATCATGTTTTGGCTTGTCTGAACTTTTTTATTCCGGTCAAAAACATCGCACCCTCTTGTGCCAATATTGGCATTTATTGACAAAAGTTCGCCGCGCGAACCACGAAGTGAGTTTTTGACACGAACGCACCCAATACACTCCAATATGTCCAAAAATCATGTTTTGGCTTGTTTGAACTTTTTTATTCCGGTCAAAAACATCGCACCCTCGTGTGCCAATATTGGCATTAATTGACAAAAGTTCGCCGCGCGAATCACGAAGTGAGTTTTTGCCACGAACGCACCCAATACACTCCAATATGTCCAAAAATCATGTTTTGGCTTGTTTGAACTTTTTTATTCCGGTCAAAAACATCGCACCCTCGTGTGCCAATATTGGCATTAATTGACAAAAGTTCGCCGTGCGAATCACGAAGTGAGTTTTTGCCACGAACGCACCAAATACACTCCAATATGTCAAAAAATCATGTTGTGGTGCTTTTTGAACTTTTTCATTCCGTTAAAAAACATCGCACCTGTGTGGGCCAATATATACCAATATTGGCATTAATTGACAAAAGTTCGCCGCGCGAACCACGAAGTGAGTTTTTGACACGAACGCACCCAATACACTCCAATATGTCCAAAAATCATGTTTTGGCTTGTCTGAACTTTTTTATTCCGGTCAAAAACATCGCACCCTCTTGTGCCAATATTGGCATTTATTGACAAAAGTTCGCCGCGCGAACCACGAAGTGAGTTTTTGACACGAACGCACCCAATACACTCCAATATGTCCAAAAATCATGTTTTGGCTTGTTTGAACTTTTTTATTCCGGTCAAAAACATTGCACCCTCGTGTGCCAATATTGGCATTAATTGACAAAAGTTCGCCGTGCGAATCACGAAGTGAGTTTTTGACACGAACGCACCAAATACACTCCAATATGTCTAAAAATCATGTTGTGGTGCTTTCTGAACTTTTTCATTCCGGTCAAATAAATCGCACCTGTGTGGGCCAATATATACCAATATTGGCATTAATTGACAAAAGTTCGCCGCGCGAACCACGAAGTGAGTTTTTGACACGAACGCACCCAATACACTCCAATATGTCCAAAAATCATGTTTTGGCTTGTCTGAACTTTTTTATTCCGGTAAAAAACATCGCACCCTCTTGTGCCAATATTGGCATTTATTGACAAAAGTTCGCCGCGCGAACCACGAAGTGTGTTTTTGATACGAACGCACCCAATACACTCCAATATGTCCAAAAATCATGTTTTGGCTTGTTTGAACTTTTTTATTCCGGTCAAAAACATTGCACCCTCGTGTGCCAATATTGGCATTAATTGACAAAAGTTCGCCGTGCGAATCACGAAGTGAGTTTTTGCCACGAACGCACCAAATACACTCCAATATGTCTAAAAATCATGTTGTGGTGCTTTCTGAACTTTTTCATTCCGGTCAAATAACATCGCACCTGTGTGGGCCAATATATACCAATATTGGCATTAATTGACAAAAGTTCGCCGCGCGAACCACGAAGTGAGTTTTTGACACGAACGCACCCAATACACTCCAATATGTCCAAAAATCATGTTTTGGCTTGTCTGAACTTTTTTATTCCGGTCAAAAACATCGCACCCTCTTGTGCCAATATTGGCATTTATTGACAAAAGTTCGCCGCGCGAACCACGAAGTGAGTTTTTGACACGAACGCACCCAATACACTCCAATATGTCCAAAAATCATGTTTTGGCTTGTTTGAACTTTTTTATTCCGGTCAAAAACATTGCACCCTCGTGTGCCAATATTGGCATTAATTGACAAAAGTTCGCCGTGCGAATCACGAAGTGAGTTTTTGCCACGAACGCACCAAATACACTCCAATATGTCTAAAAATCATGTTGTGGTGCTTTTTGAACTTTTCATTCGGTCAAAAACATCGCACCTGTGGGCCAATCTATACCAATATTGGCATTAATTGACAAAAGTTCGCCGCGCGAACCACGAAGTGAGTTTTTTGACACGAACGCACCCCAATACACTCCAATATGTCCCCAAAAATCATGTTTTGGCTGTTTTGAACTTTTTTATTCCGGTCAAAAACATCCGCACCGTCGTGTTGCCAATATTGGCATTTAATTGACAAAAGTTCGCCGCTGCGAATCACGAAGTGAGTTTTTGCACGAACGCACCAAATACCACTCCAATATGTCCAAAAATCATGTTGTGGTGCTTTTTGAACTTTTTCATTCCGGTCAAAAAAACATCGCACCCGTGTGGGCCAATATATACCAATATTGGCATTAATTGACAAAAGTTCGCCGCGCGAACCACGAAGTGAGTTTTGACACGAACGCACCCAATACACTCCAATATGTCCAAAAATCATGTTTTGGCTTGTTGAACTTTTTTATTCCGGTCAAAAACATCGCACCCTCGTGTGCCAATATTGGCATTAATTGACAAAAGTTCGCCGTGCGAATCACGAAGTGAGTTTTTGCCACGAACGCACCAAATACACTCCAATATGTCTAAAAATCATGTTGTGGTGCTTTCTGAACTTTTTCATTCCGGTCAAATAACATCGCACCTGTGTGGGCCAATATATACCAATATTGGCATTAATTGACAAAAGTTCGCCGCGCGAACCACGAAGTGAGTTTTTGACACGAACGCACCCAATACACTCCAATATGTCCAAAAATCATGTTTTGGCTTGTCTGAACTTTTTTATTCCGGTCAAAAACATCGCACCCTCTTGTGCCAATATTGGCATTTATTGACAAAAGTTCGCCGCGCGAACCACGAAGTGAGTTTTTGACACGAACGCACCCAATACACTCCAATATGTCCAAAAATCATGTTTTGGCTTGTTTGAACTTTTTTATTCCGGTCAAAAACATTCGCACCCTCGTGTGCCAATATTGGCATTAATTGACAAAAGTTCGCCGTGCGAATCACGAAGTGAGTTTTTGCCACGAACGCACCAAATACACTCCAATATGTCTAAAAATCATGTTGTGGTGCTTTCTGAACTTTTTCATTCCGGTCAAAAACATCGCACCTGTGTGGGCCAATATACCAATATTGGCATTAATTGACAAAAGTTCGCCGCGCGAACCACGAAGTGAGTTTTTGACACGAACGCACCCAATACACTCCAATATGTCCAAAAATCATGTTTTGGCTTGTTTGAACTTTTTTATTCCGGTCAAAAACATCGCACCCTCGTGTGCCAATATTGGCATTAATTGACAAAAGTTCGCCGTGCGAATCACGAAGTGAGTTTTTGCCACGAACGCACCAAATACACTCCAATATGTCTAAAAATCATGTTGTGGTGCTTTTTGAACTTTTTCATTCCGGTCAAAAACATCGCACCTGTGTGGGCCAATATATACCAATATTGGCATTAATTGACAAAAGTTCGCCGCGCGAACCACGAAGTGAGTTTTTGACACGAACGCACCCAATACACTCCAATATGTCCAAAAATCATGTTTTGGCTTGTCTGAACTTTTTTATTCCGGTCAAAAACATCGCACCCTCTTGTGCCAATATTGGCATTTATTGACAAAAGTTCGCCGCGCGAACCACGAAGTGAGTTTTTGACACGAACGCACCCAATACACTCCAATATGTCCAAAAATCATGTTTTGGCTTGTTTGAACTTTTTTATTCCGGTCAAAAACATTGCACCCTCGTGTGCCAATATTGGCATTAATTGACAAAAGTTCGCCGTGCGAATCACGAAGTGAGTTTTTGCCACGAACGCACCAAATACACTCCAATATGTCTAAAAATCATGTTGTGGTGCTTTTGAACTTTTTCATTCCGGTCAAAAACATCGCACCTGTGTGGGCCAATATATACCAATATTGGCATTAATTGACAAAAGTTCGCCGCGCGAACCACGAAGTGAGTTTTTGACACGAACGCACCCAATACACTCCAATATGTCCAAAAATCATGTTTTGGCTTGTTTGAACTTTTTTATTCCGGTCAAAAACATCGCACCCTCGTGTGCCAATATTGGCATTAATTGACAAAAGTTCGCCGTGCGAATCACGAAGTGAGTTTTTGCCACGAACGCACCAAATACACTCCAATATGTCAAAAAATCATGTTGTGGTGCTTTTTGAACTTTTTCATTCCGTTAAAAAACATCGCACCTGTGTGGGCCAATATATACCAATATTGGCATTAATTGACAAAAGTTCGCCGCGCGAACCACGAAGTGAGTTTTTGACACGAACGCACCCAATACACTCCAATATGTCCAAAAATCATGTTTTGGCTTGTCTGAACTTTTTTATTCCGGTCAAAAACATCGCACCCTCTTGTGCCAATATTGGCATTTATTGACAAAAGTTCGCCGCGCGAACCACGAAGTGAGTTTTTGACACGAACGCACCCAATACACTCCAATATGTCCAAAAATCATGTTTTGGCTTGTTTGAACTTTTTTATTCCGGTCAAAAACATTGCACCCTCGTGTGCCAATATTGGCATTTAATTGACTAAAGTTCGCCGTGCGAATCACGAAGTGAGTTTTTGACACGAACGCACCAAATACACTCCAATATGTCTAAAAATCATGTTGTGGTGCTTTCTGAACTTTTTCATTCCGGTCAAATAAATCGCACCTGTGTGGGCCAATATATACCAATATTGGCATTAATTGACAAAAGTTCGCCGCGCGAACCACGAAGTGAGTTTTTGACACGAACGCACCCAATACACTCCAATATGTCCAAAAATCATGTTTTGGCTTGTCTGAACTTTTTTATTCCGGTAAAAAACATCGCACCCTCTTGTGCCAATATTGGCATTTATTGACAAAAGTTCGCCGCGCGAACCACGAAGTGTGTTTTTGATACGAACGCACCCAATACACTCCAATATGTCCAAAAATCATGTTTTGGCTTGTTTGAACTTTTTTATTCCGGTCAAAAACATTGCACCCTCGTGTGCCAATATTGGCATTAATTGACAAAAGTTCGCCGTGCGAATCACGAAGTGAGTTTTTGCCACGAACGCACCAAATACACTCCAATATGTCTAAAAATCATGTTGTGGTGCTTTCTGAACTTTTTCATTCCGGTCAAATAAATCGCACCTGTGTGGGCCAATATATACCAATATTGGCATTAATTGACAAAAGTTCGCCGCGCGAACCACGAAGTGAGTTTTTGACACGAACGCACCCAATACACTCCAATATGTCCAAAAATCATGTTTTGGCTTGTTCTGAACTTTTTTATTCCGGTCAAAAACATCGCACCCTCTTGTGCCAATATTGGCATTTATTGACAAAAGTTCGCCGCGCGAACCACGAAGTGTGTTTTTGATACGAACGCACCCAATACACTCCAATATGTCCAAAAATCATGTTTTGGCTTGTTTGAACTTTTTTATTCCGGTCAAAAACATTGCACCCTCGTGTGCCAATATTGGCATTAATTGACAAAAGTTCGCCGTGCGAATCACGAAGTGAGTTTTTGCCACGAACGCACCAAATACACTCCAATATGTCTAAAAATCATGTTGTGGTGCTTTCTGAACTTTTCATTCCGGTCAAAATACATCGCACCTGTGTGGGCCAATATATACCAATATTGGCATTAATTGACAAAACTTCGCCGCGCGAACCACGAAGTGAGTTTTTGACACGAGCGCACCCAATACACTCCAATATGTCCAAAATCATGTTTTGGCTTGTCTGAACTTTTTTATTCCGGTCAAAAACATCGCACCCTCATGTGCCAATATTGGCATTAATTGACAAAAGTCGGCCGCGTGAATCACGAAGTGTGTTTTTGTCACGAACGCACCCAATACACTCCAATATGTCCAAAAATCATGTTTTGGCTTGTTTTGAACTTTTTTATTCCGGTCAAAAACATTGCACCCTCGTGTGCCAATATTGGCATTAATTGACAAAAGTTCGCCGTGCGAATCACGAAGTGAGTTTTTGCCACGAACGCACCAAATACACTCCAATATGTCTAAAAATCATGTTGTGGTGCTTTTCGAACTTTTTCATTCCGGTCAAATACATCGCACCTGTGTGGGCCAATATATACCAATATTGGCATTAATTGACAAAAGTTCGCCGCGCGAACCACGAAGTGAGTTTTTGACACGAACGCACCCAATACACTCCAATATGTCCAAAAATCATGTTTTTGCTCGTTTGAACTTTTTCATTCCGGTCAAAAACATCGCACCCTCTTGTGCCAATATTGGCATTAATTGACAAAAGTTCGCCGTGCGAATCACGAAGTGAGTTTTTGCCACGAACGCACCAAATACACTCCAATATGTCAAAAATCATGTTGTGGTGCTTTTTGAACTTTTTCATTCCGGTCAAAAACATCGCACCTGTGTGGGCCAATATATACCAATATTGGCATTAATTGACAAAAGTTCGCCGCGCGAACCACGAAGTGAGTTTTTGACACGAACGCACCCAATACACTCCAATATGTCCAAAAATCATGTTTTGGCTTGTCTGAACTTTTTTATTCCGGTCAAAACATCGCACCCTCTTGTGCCAATATTGGCATTTATTGACAAAAGTTCGCCGCGGCGAACCCACGAAGTGAGTTTTTGACACGAACGCACCCAATACACTCCAATATGTCCAAAATCATGTTTTGGCTTGTTTGAACTTTTTTATTCCGGTCAAAAACATCGCACCCTCGTGTGCCAATATTGCATTAATTGACAAAGTTCGCCGTGCGAATCACGAAGTGAGTTTTTGACACGAACGCACCCAATACACTCCACTATGTCTCTAAAACTCATGTTGTGGTGCCTTTTGCTGAACTTTTTCATTTCCGGTTCCCAAATAGCATCGCACCCTCGTGGGCCAATATTGGCATTTAATTGACAAAAGTTCGCCGTGCGCATCACGAATGAGTTTTGCCACGAACGCACCCAAATACACTCCAATATTCCTAAAAATCCTGTTGTGTTGCATCGGAACTTCTATCCTCGGTCAAACATCGCACCTAGTAGTGGGCCAATATAAACCATCTTGCATTAATGACAAGTTTCGGCCGCGGGAACCACGAAGTTGAGTTTTTGACACGAACGCACCAAATACACCCAATATGTCCAAAAATCATGTTTTGGCTGTATGAACTTTTTTATTCCGGTCAAAACCTCGCACCCTCTTGTGCCAATCTTGGCATAATTAATGACAAAGTTCGCCGCGCGAACCACGAAGTGAGTTTTGACACGAAACGCACCATACCTCCAATATGTCCAAAAACAATCAGTTTTGGTTGTCTGAACTTTCTATTCGGTCAAAAAAATCGCACCTCTGTGCCATATTGGCATTTATTGACAAAAGTTCGCCGCGCGAACCACGAAGTGAGTTTTTGACACGAACGCACCCAATACACTCCAATATGTCCAAAAATCATGTTTTTGCTCGTTTGAACTTTTTTATTCCGGTCAAAACATCGCACCCTCTTGTGCCAATATTGGCATTATTGACAAAAGTTCGCCGCGCGAATCACGAAGTGAGTTTTTGCCACGAACGCACCCAATACACTCCAATATGTCCAAAAATCATGTTGTGGTGCTTTTTGAACTTTTTCATTCCGGTCAAAAACATCGCACCTGTGTGCCAATATATCCTATTGGCATTAATTGACAAAAGTTCGCCGCGCGAACCACGAAGTGAGTTTTTGACACGAACGCACCCCAATACACTCCAATATGTCCAAAAATCATGTTTTTGCTTGTTTGAACTTTTTTATTCCGGTCAAAAACATCGCACCCTCTGTGCCAATATTGGCATTAATTGACAAAAGTTCGCCGCGCGAATCACGAAGTGAGTTTTTGCCACGAACGCACCCACCTACCACTCCAATTATGTCTAAAAATCATGTTCGTGGTGCTTTTTGAACTTTTTCCTTCGGTCAAAACAATCGCACCTGTGTGGGCCAATATATACCAATGGCATTAATTGACAAAAGTTCGCCGCGGGAACACGAAGTGAGTTTTTGACACGAACGCCACCCATACACTCCAATATGTCCAAAAATCAGTTTGGCTGGTTTTGACTTTTTCATTCCGGTCAAAAACATCGCACCTGGGGGCCTATTGTGCCAATATTGGCATTATTGACAAAAGTTCGCTGCACGGCGATCACGAAGTGAGTTTTTTCCACGAACGCCACCCAATAACACTCCAATATGTCAAAAATCATGTTTTGGCTTTTTTGGCAACTTTTGATCCGGTTCAAAAGCCTCCATCGCACCCGTTGTAGCCCAACATTTGGCAAATAATTGACCAAACTAGTTTCGCCGCCGTCGAATCACGAAGTGATCCGTTTTTTGCCCGAACCCCCCGAACGCACCAATACACTCCAATAGTCCAAAAATCATGTTTGGTGCTTTTTGAACTTTTTCATTCCGGTAAAAACATCGCACCTGTGTGGGCCAATATATACCAATATTGGCATTAATTGACAAAAGTTCGCCGCGCGAACCACGAAGTGAGTTTTTGACACGAACGCACCCAATACACTCCAATATGTCCAAAATCATGTTTTGGCTTGTTTGAACTTTTTTATTCCGGTCAAAACATCGCACCCTCGTGTGCCAATATTGGCATTAATTGACAAAAGTTCGCCGTGCGAATCACGAAGTGAGTTTTTGCCACGAACGCACCAATACACTCCAATATGTCTAAAATCATGTTTGGTGCTTTTTGACCTTTTTCATTCCGGTCAAAAACATCGCACCTGTGTGGGCCAATATATACCAATATTGGCATTAATTGACAAAAGTTCGCCGCGCGAACCACGAAGTGAGTTTTTGACACGAACGCACCCAATACACTCCAATATGTCCAAAAATCATGTTTTGGCTTGT